>NW_027254910.1:61954-86757 GCF_044704955.1 Pristiophorus japonicus
GATCCCCCCCACTCCTCGATCCCTCTCTCCCCCCCCGATCACCCCCTCTTCCCTCGATCCCTCTCTCCCCCCGATCACCCCCTTCTCTCCCCTCGATCCCTCTCTCCCCTCGATCCCTCTCTCCCCTCGATCCCCCCACTCCTCGATCCCTCTCTCCCCTCGATCCCCCCACTCCTCGATCCCTCTCTCCCCTCGATCCCTCTCGCTCCCTGATCCCTCTCTCCCCCCGATCCCTCTCTCTCTCCTGGATCCCTCTCTCCCCCCTCTTCCCCCGATCCCCCCTCTCCCCCCCGATCCCCCTCTCCCCCCGATCCCCCTCGACCCCCGATCCCCCTGATATCCCTCTCCCCTCGACCCCCCTCTCCTCCCCGATCCCTCTCTCCCCCCTCTCTCCCAATCTCCCGATCCCCCCCCGATCCCCCTCTCCTCCTCTACCCCCCTCCCCCTCCCCACCCCCCACTCACCCTCTCCCCCGAACCCTCCCACGAGTCCCACTCACCCCTTCCCCCTGGGCTGGTTACACCCGGACCTCTCTCCCCCTCCTCTCCTCCACCTGTCTCTCCACACTCCCCCCTTGCCCCCCCCCCACTCCTTGGCCGACACAGCAGGGTTTGTTGGCCGGGGGACGCGCCACTGACGGGGAAACTCAGCACAGGACGAGAATGAAGCGGAGGCCTGTCCGGCTCACCTTGACCTCCTCCTCCATCTGCCTGCGCAGATCCTCCACCTGCTGCGTGTAGGAGAGCTTGCTGCGGGTCAGTTGTGAGATCAGACCCTCCTTATCCTCCAGCTGCCTGGCCTGCTCCCCTGTAAAGAATGAAAGACAGGCAGACGTGCATTTATATAGCGCCTTTCACCACCACCGGACGTCCCAAAGCGCTTCACAGCCAATGAAGTACATTTTTGGAGTGTGCTCACAGTTGTATTGTGGGAAACGCGGGCGGCAATTTGCGCACAGCAAGCTCCCACACACAGCGACGTGATAATGACCCAGATCATCTGTTTTAGTGATGTTCACTGAGGGATCAGTACGGCGCTCCCTCAGTACTGGCCTTCCAACATTGCGGCGCTCCCTCAGTACTGCCCCTCCGACAGCGCAGTACAGCGCTCCCTCAGTACCGCCCTTCCGACAGTGCGGTGCTCCCTCAGTACTGCCCCTCCGACAGTGTGGCACTCCCTCAGTACTGCCCCTCCGACAGCGCAGTACGGCGCTCCCTCAGTACTGCCCCTCCGACAGTACGGCGCTCCCTCAGTACTGCCCCTCCGACAGTGCGGCACTCCCTCAGTACTGCCCCTCCGACAGTGCGGCACTCCCTCAGTACTGCCCCTCCGACAGTGCGGCGCTCCCTCAGTACCGCCCCTCCGACAGCGCGGCGCTCCCTCAGTACCGCCCCTCCGAAAGTGCGGCGCTCCCTCAGTACTGCCCCTCCGACAGTATGGCGCTCCCTCAGTACTGCCCCTCCGACAGTACGGCGCTCCCTCAGTACTGCCCCTCCGACAGTGAGGCGCTCCCTCAGTACTGCCCCTCCGACAGTGCGGCGCTCCCTCAGTACTGCCCCTCCAACAGTGCGGCGCTCCCTCAGTACTGCCCCTCCGACAGTGCGGCGCTCCCTCAGTACTGCCCCTCCGACAGTGCGGCACTCCCTCAGTACTGCCCCTCTGACAGTGCGGCGCTCCCTCAGTACTGCCCCTCCGACAGTGCGGGGCTCCCTCAGTACTGCCCCTCCGACAGTGCGGCACTCCCTCAGTACCGCCCCTCCGACAGTGCGGCGCTCCCTCAGTACCGCCCCTCCAACAGTGCGGCGCTCCCTCAGTACTGCCCCTCCGACAGTGCGGCGCTCCCTCAGTACTGCCCCTCCGACAGTGCGGGGCTCCGTCAGTACTGCCCCTCCGACAGTGCAGTATGACACACCCTCAGTACTGACCCTTTACTGGTGAACTTTACTGATTTCAAGGCTTTGGAGAGGGTGCAGAGATCATTGGCTAGAATGGTCCCAGAGGATAGAAACATAGAAACATAGAAAATAGGTGCAGGAGTAGGCCATTCGACCCTTCGAGCCTGCACCACCATTCAATAAGATCATGGCTGATCATTCACCTCAGTACCCCTTTCCTGCTGTCCCTCCATACCCCTTGATCCCTTTAGCCGTAAGGGCCACATCTAACTCCCTTTTGAATATATCCAACGAACTGGCCTCAACAACTCTCTGTGGTAGAGAATTCCACAGATTAACAACTCTCTGAGTGAAGAAGTTTCTCCTCATCTCGGTCCTAAATGGCTTACCCCTTATCCTTAGACTGTGACCCCTGGTTCTGGACTTCCCCAACATCGGGAACATTCTTCCTGCATCTAACCTGTCCAGTCCCGTCAGAATTTTATATGTTTCTATGAGATCCCCTCTCATCCTTCTAAACTCCAGTGAATATAAGCCCAGTCGATCCAGTCTTTCTTCACATGTCAGTCCTGCCATCCCGGGAATCAGTCTGGTGAACCTTCGCTGCACTCCCTCAATAGCAAGAACGTCTTTCCTCAGATTAGGAGACCAAAACTGAACACAATATTCCAGGTGAGGCCTCACCAAGGCCCTGTACAACTGCAGTAAGACCTCCCTGCTCCTATACTCAAATCCTCTCGCTATGAAGGCCAACATGCCATTTGCCTTCTTCACCACCTGCTGTACCTGCATGCCAACCTTCAGTGACTGATGTACCATGACACCCAGGTCTCGTTGCACCTCCCCTTTTCCTAATCTGTCACCATTCAGATAATAATTTGCCCCCTTCGATGTACCATTTTCGGTTTGGAGTCTGGCCTTGTTTGAAGCAAAGTCGTTAATGACCCTCTGACCCTCCTCGGACTTGGTCCGATATTCGTTCATCTGGTCCTCCAACATCCGACACATCTTCTCCAGGTTAATCTGCAACAGCGAGTTCACTTAATGCAAGGAATGTAATTCAGGTCAGCACGGGTTAGATACAGAGTAAAGCTCCCTCTACACTGTCCCATCAAACACTCCCAGGGCAGGTACAGGGGGTTAGATACAGAGTAAAGCTCCCTCTACACTGTCCCATCAAACACTCCCAGGGCAGGTACAGCACGGGGTTAGATACAGAGTAAAGCTCCCTCTACACTGTCCCATCAAACACTCCCAGGGCAGGTACAGGGGGTTAGATATAGAGTAAAGCTTCCTCTACACTGTCCCATCAAACACTCCCAGGGCAGGTACAGCACGGGGTTAGATACAGAGTAAAGCTCCCTCTACACTGTCCCATCAAACACTCCCAGGGCAGGTACAGGGGGTTAGATATAGAGTAAAGCTTCCTCTACACTGTCCCATCAAACACTCCCAGGGCAGGTATAGGGGGTTAGATACAGAGTAAAGCTCCCTCTACACTGTCCCATCAAACACTCCCAGGGCAGGTACAGCACGGGTTAGATACAAAGTAAAGCTCCCTCTACACTGTCCCATCAAACATTCCCAGGGCAGGTACAGCATGGGGTTAGATATAGAGTAAAGCTTCCTCTACACTGTCCCATCAAACACTCCCAGGGCAGGTACAGGGGGTTAGATACAGAGTAAAGCTCCCTCTACACTGTCCCATCAAACACTCCCAGGGCAGGTACAGCATGGGGTTACATACAGAGTAAAGTCAGGAGTTTCAGAAGCTAACCTAAGATTGGCATATTTGCTACTAGATGCTAACTGACCCCAAGATCAGTCTATTTATTATTAATCTCTAACTGACCACAAGATCGGAATATTAACTATTAATAGCCAGGTGACCCCACGATTCTGCTTTTTTCAATTATTCTCAAAGTGAGCCTCCAATCATTCCATTTACCATTAGTCTCTAGGTGACCCTAAGATTATAAATTTGGTCTCTAGTTGACCCTAGGATTTTACAATTGGCCTCAAGATGAGCTTAGGATTTTACAATTGGTCTGTCTTTGAACCTAGTATTTTACAATTGGTCTCTCGGTGAGCCGAGGATGGTACAATTGGTCTCTAGGTGACCCGAGGATGGTACAATTGGTCTCTAGGTGACCCTACCTTAGCCTTGATGACCTGCTCCATGTTGCAGGACACATCGTCCAGCTCCAGCTTGAACTCGCTCTTTTCCTTCTCCAGCTTCTGCTTGACCCGCTGCAGGTTGTCGATTTGCTCGCCCAGCTCTGCCGCCGAGTCCGCGTGCTTCTTGCGTAGGGCGGCTGAGGTGGCCTCGTGCTGGAGGGTGGCCTCCTCAAAGTCACGGCGCAGCTTGAGGAACTCAGCCTCCCGCTTCTTGTTCATCTCCACCTGGGCGGAGGTGGCTCCCCCGGCCTCCTCCAGCCGCTCGCTGATCTCCTCCAGCTCGCGGGACAGGTCCGAGCGCTGCTTCTCAATCTTAGCCCGGGCCGCTCGCTCGGCCTCCAGCTCCTCCTCCAGCTCCTCGATCCGGGCCTGAGAGAGAGAGAGAGAGAGAGATTGAGTGAGAGTCGGAGGGAGAGAGACAGAGACAGAGAGAGTGAGTGAGAGAGAGAGTGAGTGAGTGAGAGAGGGAGACAGAGAGAGTGAGAGAGAGAGACAGAGAGAGAGAGTGAGTGACAGTCGGAGGGAGAGAGACAGAGTGAGAGTGAGTGAGAGTCGGAGGGAGAGAGACAGAGAGAGTGAGAGAGAGAGAGTGAGTGTGAGTGACAGTCGGAGGGAGAGAGACAGAGTGAGAGTGAGTGAGAGTCGGAGGGAGAGAGACAGAGCGAGTGAGAGAGAGAGAGAGCGCGAGAGAGTGAGTGTGAGTGAGAGTCGGAGGGAGAGAGACAGAGTGAGAGTGAGTGAGAGTCGGAGGGAGAGAGACAGAGTGAGAGTGAGTGAGAGTCGGAGGGAGAGAGACAGAGAGAGTGAGAGTGAGAGAGTGCGGGACATTCTGAAATGGGAGGGAGAACAGCCAGTTGTCGTGGTGCACATTGGTACCAACGACATAGGTAAAAAAAGGGATGAGGTCCTACGAAACGAATTTAAGGAGCTAGGAGCTAAATTAAAAAGTAGGACCTCAAAAGTAGTAATCTCGGGATTGCTACCAGTGCCACGTGATAGTCAGAGTAGGAATCGCAGGATAGCGCAGATGAATACGTGGCTTGAGCAGTGGTGCAGCAGGGAGGGATTCAAATTCCTGGGGCATTGGGACCGGTTCTGGGGGAGGTGGGACCAGTACAAACCGGACGGTCTGCACCTGGGCAGGACCGGAACCAATGTCCTAGGGGGAGTGTTTGCTAGTGCTGTTGGGGAGGATTTAAACTAATATGGCAGGGGGATGGGAACCAATGCAGGGAGACAGAGGGAAACAAAAAGGAGACAAAAGCAAAAGACAGAAAGGAGATGAGGAAAAGTGGAGGACAGAGAAACCCAAGGCAAAGAACAAAAAGGGCCACTGTACAGCAAAATTCTAAAAGGACAAAGGGTGTTAATAAAACAAGCCTGAAGGCTTTGTGTCTTAATGCAAGGAGTATCCGCAATAAGGTGGATGAATTAATTGTGCAAATAGATGTTAACAAATATGATGTGATTGGGATTACGGAGACGTGGCTCCAGGATGATCAGGGCTGGGAACTCAACATTCAGGGGTATTCAACATTCAGGAAGGATAGAATAAAAGGAAAAGGAGGTGGGGTAGCATTGCTGGTTAAAGAGGAGATTAATGCAATAGTTAGGAAAGACATTAGCTTGGATGATGTGGAATCTATATGGGTAGAGCTACAGAACACCAAAGGGCAAAAAACGTTAGTAGGAGTTGTGTACAGACCTCCAAACAGTAATAGGGATGTTGGGGAGGGCATCAAACAGGAAATTAGGGGTGCATGCAATAAAGGTGTAGCAGTTATAATGGGTGACTTTAATATGCACATAGATTGGGCTAGCCAAACTGGAAGCAATACGGTGGAGGAGGATTTCCTGGAGTGCATAAGGGATGGTTTTCTAGACCAATATGTTGAGGAACCAACTAGGGGGGAGGCCATCTTAGACTGGGTGTTGTGTAATGAGAGAGGATTAATTAGCAATCTCATTGTGCGAGGCCCCTTGGGGAAGAGTGACCATAATATGGTGGAATTCTGCATTAGGATGGAGAATGAAACAGTTAATTCAGAGACCATGGTCCAGAACTTAAAGAAGGGTAATTTTGAAGGTATGAGGCGTGAATTGGCTAGGATAGATTGGCGAATGATACTTAGGGGGTTGACTGTGGATGGGCAATGGCAGACATTTAGAGACCGCATGGATGAATTACAACAATTGTACATTCCTGTCTGGCGTAAAAATAGAAAAGGGAAGGTGGCTCAACCGTGGCTATCTAGGGAAATCAGGGATAGTATTAAAGCCAAGGAAGTGGCATACAAATTGGCCAGAAATAGCAGCGAACCTGGGGACTGGGAGAAATTTAGAACTCAGCAGAGGAGGACAAAGGGTTTGATTAGGGCAGGGAAAATGGAGTACGAGAAGAAGCTTGCAGGGAACATTAAGGCGGATTGCAAAAGTTTCTATAGGTATGTAAAGAGAAAAAGGTTGGTGAAGACAAACGTAGGTCCCCTGCAGTCAGAATCAGGGGAAGTCATAACGGGGAACAAAGAAATGGCAGACCAATTGAACAAGTACTTTGGTTCGGTATTCACTAAGGAGGATACAAACAACCTTCCGGATATAAAAGGGGTCAGAGGGTCTAGTAAGGAGGGGGAACCGAGGGAAATCTTTATTAGTCGGGAAATTGTGTTGGGGAAATTGATGGGATTGAAGGCCGATAAATCCCCAGGGCCTGATGGACTGCATCCTAGAGTACTTAAGGAGGTGGCCTTGGAAATAGCGGATGCATTGACAGTCATTTTCCAACATTCCATTGACTCTGGATCAGTTCCTATGGAGTGGAGGGTAGCCAATGTAACCCCACTTTTTAAAAAAGGAGGGAGAGAGAAAACAGGGAATTATAGACCGGTCAGCCTGACCTCAGTAGTGGGTAAAATGATGGAATCAATTATTAAGGATGTCATAGCAGTGCATCTGGAAAATGGTGACATGATAGGTCCAAGTCAGCATGGATTTGTGAAAGGGAAATCATGCTTGACAAATCTTCTGGAATTTTTTGAGGATGTTTCCAGTAAAGTGGACAAAGGAGAACCAGTTGATGTGGTATATTTGGACTTTCAGAAGGCTTTCGACAAGGTCCCACACAAGAGATTAATGTGCAAAGTTAAAGTACATGGGATTGGGGGTAGTGTACTGACGTGGATTGAGAACTGGTTGTCAGACAGGAAGCAAAGAGTAGGAGTAAACGGGTACTTTTCAGAATGGCAGGCAGTGACTAGTGGAGTGCCGCAAGGTTCTGTGCTGGGGCCCCAGCTGTTTACATTGTACATTAATGATTTAGACGAGGGGATTAAATGCAGTATCTCCAAATTTGCGGATGATACCAAGTTGGGTGGCAGTGTGAGCTGCGAGGAGGATGCTATTAGGCTGCAGAGTGACTTGGATAGGTTAGGTGAGTGGGCAAATGCATGGCAGATGAAGTATAATGTGGATAAATGTGAGGTTATCCACTTTGGTGGTAAAAACAGAGAGACAGACTATTATCTGAATGGTGACAGATAAGGAAAAGGGAAGGTGCAACGAGACCTGGGTGTCATGGTACATCAGTCATTGAAGGTTAGCATGCAGGTACAGCAGGCGGTTAAGAAAGCAAATGGCATGTTGGCCTTCATAGCGAGGGGATTTGAATACAGGGGCAGGGAGGTGTTGCTACAGTTGTACAGGGCCTTGGTGAGGCCACACCTGGAGTATTGTGTACAGTTTTGGTCTCCTAACTTGAGGAAGGACATTCTTGCTATTGAGGGAGTGCAGCGAAGGTTCACCAGACTGATTCCCGGGATGGCGGGACTGACCTATCAAGAAAGATTGGATCAACTGGGCTTGTATTCATTGGAGTTCAGAAGAATGAGAGGGGACCTCATAGAAACGTTTAAAATTCTGACGGGTTTAGACAGGTTCGATGCAGAAAGAATGTTCCCAAAGTTGGGGAAGTCCAGAACCAGGGGTCACAGTCTAAGGATAAGGGGTAAGCCATTTAGGACCGAGATGAGGAGAAACTTCTTCACCCAGAGAGTGGTGAACCTGTGGAATTCTCTACCACAGAAAGTAGTTGAGGCCAATTCACTAAATATATTCAAAAGGGAGTTAGATGAAGTCCTTACTACTCGGGGGATCAAGGGTTATGGCGAGAAAGCAGGAAGGGGGTACTGAAGTTGCATGTTCAGCCATGAACTCATTGAATGGCGGTGCAGGCTAGAAGGGCTGAATGGCCTGCTCCTGCACCTATTTTCTATGTTTCTATGTTTCTATGTTTCTATGAGAGAGAGCACGAGAGAGTGAGTGTGAGTGACAGTCGGAGGGAGAGAGACAGAGTGAGAGTGAATAAGAGTCGGAGGGAGAGAGACAGAGAGAGAGAGAACGCAAGAGAGTGAGTGTGAGTGACAGTCGGAGGGAGAGAGACAGAGTGAGAGTGAGTGAGAGTCGGAGGGAGAGAGACAGAGAGAGTGAGAGAGAGAGAGAGCGCGAGAGAGTGAGTGTGAGTGACAGTCGGAGGGAGAGAGACAGAGTGAGAGTGAATAAGAGTCGGAGGGAGAGAGACAGAGTGAGAGTGAGAGAGAGAGAGAGCGCGAGAGAGTGAGTGTGAGTGAGAGTCGGAGGGAGAGAGACAGAGAGAGTGAGTGAGAGTCGGAGGGAGAGAGACAGAGAGAGTGAGTGAGAGTCGGAGGGAGAGAGACAGAGAGAGTGAGAGAGAGAGAGAGCGCGAGAGAGTGAGTGTGAGTGAGAGTCGGAGGGAGAGAGACAGAGTGAGAGTGAGTGAGAGTCGGAGGGAGAGAGACAGAGTGAGAGTGAGTGAGAGTCGGAGGGAGAGAGACAGAGAGAGTGAGAGAGAGAGAGAGAGCGCGAGAGAGTGAGTGTGAGTGACAGTCGGAGGGAGAGAGACAGAGTGAGAGTGAGTGAGAGTCGGAGGGAGAGAGACAGAGAGAGTGAGAGAGAGAGAGCGCGCGAGAGAGTGAGTGTGAGTGACAGTCGGAGGGAGAGAGACAGAGTGAGAGTGAGTGAGAGTCGGAGGGAGAGAGACAGAGAGTGAATGAGAGAGTGAGAGAGAGAGAGTGAGTGAGGGAGAGAGCGCGAGAGAGTGTGAGAGAGAGAGAGAGAGAGAGAGACAGAGAGAGAGAGAGAGAGAGAGACAGAGAGAGAGTAAGAGAGAGACAGAGAGAGAGTTGGGCCGAGGGAGAGTGAGAGAGAGAGACAGAGGGAGAGAGAAAGAGAATGTGTGAGAGAGAGAGAGAGAGTGAGAAAGAGAGAAAGGGGGGGAGATATAGAGAGAGGGAGAGATAGAGAGTGAGACAGAGGGAGATGGAGAGAGGGAGAGAGAGAGAGACAGAGGGAGAGAGAGAGACAGAGGGAGAGAAAGAGACAGAGAGAGAGAGAGAGAGAGACAGAAAGGGAGAGTGAGAGTGAGAGAGACAGACAGGGAGAGAGATAGAGAAAGAGACACACACACCAGGGAATCAGTTCTGGTCTCCATATACCTGGGTGAGACCACACTTGGAGCACCGTGCACAGTTCTGCTCTCCATATACCTGGGTTAGACCACACTTGGAGCACCGTGCACAGTTCTGGTCTCCATATACCTGGGTTAGACCACACTTGGAGCACCGTGCACAGTTCTGGTCTCCATATACCTGGGTTAGACCACACTTGGAGCACTGTGCACAGTTCTGGTCTCCATATACCTGGGTGAGACCACACTTGGAGCACCGTGCACAGTTCTGGTCTCCATATACCTGAGTTAGACCACACTTGGAGCACTGTGCACAGTTCTGGTCTCCATATACCTGGGTTAGACCACACTTGGAGCACTGTGCACAGTTCTGGTCTCCATATACCAGGGTTAGACCACACTTGGAGCACTGTGCACAGTTCTGGTCTCCATATACCTGGGTTAGACCACACTTGGAGCACTGTGCACAGTTCTGGTCTCCATATACCTTGGATGATACCTTCTTCTTCTTAGATAGTCCCCCGGAATCGAGGATGACTTGGTTTCACAACAAAATAAGTTCCAAGATGACCGATGTGACCCATGTGGCCAGGTCTCGAACGTTATTTTGAAGGGTGGAAGATGCCTGTGCGTGAATTCTTTCAACGTGGGGTGACCGTTGCACACCAGCCACCAAGCGGGCTTGACAGAGCTGGGTCTTGGTCCAGTGGCAAGGGGATCCAAGACGATTGAAGACCAGGCTCTGCCGCGTGGGTCTAAGACACACAAACACACACACACATACTCCTACTAACCCCCTCCCTCCCTCCCTCAGGTCCCCTCGCTGTTTCTGAGCTTGTGTATTTGCCCATAGATCATCATGATCACAGGCAGTCCCTCGGAATCGAGGAAGACTTGCCCCCACTCTAACAGTGAGTCCTTAGGTGGCTGAACAGTCCAATATGGGAACCACAGTCCCTGTCACAGACAGTGGTTGAGGGAAGGGGAGGGTGGGACTGGTTTGCCGCACGCTCCTTCCGCTGCCTGCGCTTGCTTTCTGCACGCTCGCAATTGGCGACGAGACTCGAGGTGCTCAGCGCCCTCCCGGATGCACTCCCTCCACTTAGGGCGGACTGGTCTTTGGGCCCAGGGACTCCCAGGTGTCGGTGGGGGATGTTGCACTTTATCAGGGAGGGCTTTGAGGGTGGTCCCTTGTAACGTTTCCTCTGCCCACCTGGGGCTCGCTTGCCGTGAAGGAGTTCCGAGTAGAGCGCTCGCTTTGGGAGTCTCGTGCCTGGGGGCCATGCGGACAATGTGGCCCTGCCCAGCGGAGCTGGTCGAGTGTGTGGTCAGTGCTTCGATGCTGGGGATGTTGGGCCTGGTCGAGGACGCTAACGTTGGTGCGTCTGTCCTCCCGGGGGATTTGCAGGATCTTGCGGAGACAGCGTTGGTGGTATTTCTCCAGCGACTTGAGGTGTCTACTGTACATGGTCCATGTCTCTGAGCCATACAGGAGGGCGGGTATCACTACAGCCCTGTAGGCCATGAGCTGGGTGGTGGATTTGAGGGCCTGGTTTTTCCTTTTCCTCAGGTGGCCAAAGACTGCACTGGTGCACTGGAGGCGGTGTTGGACCTCGTCGCCAATGTCTGCTCCTGTTGATAAGAGGCTCCCGAGATATGGGAAATGGTCCACGTTGTCCAGGGCCAGGCCGTGGATCTTGATGACTGGGGGGCAGAGCTGTGCACGTTCTGAGGCTGAACTCCAGGACATAGTCAACGTATTTACTGAGGCGTACGAAAGCATGGGCCTTACGCTAAACATCCGTAAGACAAAGGTCCTCCACCAGCCTGTCCTCACCACACAGCGCTGCCTCCAGTGTGCCAGTGCAGCCTTCGGCCGCCTGAGGAACAGAGTGTTCGAAGACCAGGCCCTCAAATCCACCACCAAGCTCATGGTCTACAGGGCTGTAGTGATACCCGCCCTCCTGTATGGCTCAGAGACATGGACCATGTACAGTAGACACCTCAAGTCGCTGGAGAAATACCACCAACGCTGTCTCCGCAAGATCCTGCAAATCCCCCGGGAGGACAGACGCACCAACGTTAGCGTCCTCGACCAGGCCCAACATCCCCAGCATCGAAGCACTGACCACACTCGACCAGCTCCGCTGGGCAGGGCCACATTGTCCACATGGCCCCCCCGACACGAGACTCCCCAAAGCAAGCGCTCTACTCGGAACTCCTTCACGGCAAGCGAGCCCCAGGGTGGGCAGAGGAAACGTTACAAGGGACCACCCTTAAAGCCTCCCTGATAAAGTGCAACATCCCCCACCGACACCTGGGAGTCCCTGGGCCCAAAGACCAGTCCGCCCTAAGTGGAGGGAGTGCATCCGGGAGGGCGCTGAGCACCTCGAGTCTCGTCGCCGAGAGCGTGCAGAAAGCAAGCGCAGGCAGCGGAAGGAGCGTGCGGCAAACCAGTCCCACCCTCCCCTTCCCTCAACCACTGTCTGTCCCACCTGTGACAGGGACTGTGGTTCCTGTATTGGGCTGTTCAGTCACCTGAGAACTCACTGTTAGAGTGGAGGCAAGTCTTCCTCGATTCCGAGGGACTGCCTGTGAGGATGAATTTTCTACACACTGCTTCTTTAATAATGGACTCCAACATTTTCACAACGACAGAGGGTTGGCTAATTGCTTTCTGTCCCCCTCCTTTCCTCGAAGTCAATTTTCTCCAAAACTTTCTTTTGGCGTACTTGAAGAGTTAGGTGAAATCTATCAGGAATGATTGAACACAGACATTTTACATTTTACCTGGAGCTCTTTAAGTTTCTTCTGTAGTTGAACAGACAGGGCTTGCTCATCCTCAATCCTGCTGTTCAGGTGACTGACTTCAAACTCTTTCCTGGGGGAGTGAACACGGACAGGGAGAAACATCAGGAACAAGAGAAAGGGCATGTCTCCATCACCAACTTCCACCCCGATATACTCCGACAGTGCGGCGCTCCGTCAGTACTGCCCCTCCGACAGTGCGGGGCTCCCTCAGTACTGCCCCTCCGACAGTGCGGGGCTCCCTCAGTACTGCCCCTCCGACAGTGCGGCGCTCCCTCAGTACTGCCCCTCCGACAGTGCGGGGCTCCCTCAGTACTGCCTCTCCGACAGTGCGGGGCTCCCTCAGTACTGCCCCTCCGACAGTGCAGGGCTCCCTCAGTACTGCCCCTCCGACAGTGCGGCTCTCCCTCAGTGCTGCCCCTCCGACAGTGCGGCGCTCCCTCAGTACTGCCCCTCCGACAGTGCGGCGCTCCCTCAGTACTGCCCCTCCGACAGTGCGGGGCTCCCTCAGTACTGCCCCTCCGACAGTGCGGCGCTCCCTCAGTACTGCCCCTCCGACAGTGCGGCGCTCCCTCAGTACTGCCCCTCCGACAGTGCGGCTCTCCCTCAGTGCTGCCCCTCCGACAGTGCGGCACTCCCTCAGTACTGCCCCTCCGACAGTGCGGCGCTCCCTCAGTACTGCCCCTCTGACAGTGCGGGGCTCCCTCAGTACTGCCCCTCCGACAGTGCGGCGCTCCCTCAGTACTGCCCCTCCGACAGTGCGGCGCTCCCTCAGTACTGCCCCTCCGACAGTGCGGCACTCCCTCAGTACTGCCCCTCCAACAGTGCGGCGTTCCCTCAGTACTGCCCCTCCGACAGTGCGGGGCTCCCTCAGTACTGCCCCTCCGACAGTGCGGCGCTCCCTCAGTACTGCCCCTCCAACAGTGCGGCGCTCCCTCAGTACTGCCCCTCCAACAGTGCGGCGCTCCCTCAGTACTGCCCCTCCGACAGTGCGGCTCTCCCTCAGTACTGCCCCTCCGACAGTGCGGCACTCCCTCAGTACTGCCCCTCCGACAGTGCGGCGCTCCCTCAGTACTGCCCCTCCGACAGTGCGGCGCTCCCTCAGTACTGCCCCTCCGACAGTGTGGGTCTCCCTCAGTACTGCCCCTCCGACAGTGTGGGTCTCCCTTGATTGTCTTCAGCATTGAAAGGCTGTTGCCTTAAAGGGAACACGATGAGGCCCATTCAGCCCCTTGTGGGGGAGACTAGAACTAGGGGGCATAGTCTCAGAATAAGGGGCCGCCCATTTAAAACTGAGATGAGGAGGAATTCCTTCTCTCAGAGGGTTGTAAATCTGTGGAATTCTCTGCCCCAGAGAGCTGTGGAGGCTGGGTCATTGAATATATTTAAGGCGGAGATAGACAGATTTTTGAGCGATAAGAGAGTGAAGGGTTATGGGGAGCGGGCGGGGAAGTGGAGCTGAGTCCATGATCGGATCAGCCATGATCGTATTAAATGGCGGAGCAGGCTCGAGGGGCCGAATGGCCGACTCCTGCTCCTATTTCTTGTGACTTACTTCTTCAGCTTCTCTTCCACCTGCTGCTTGTCATTCTCGAGGTCCATGACGTTCTCCTGGGAGAGTTTGATGTCCCCTTCCAGTTTTCTCTTGGCCCTCTCCAGGTCCATCCGTACTTTCTTCTCCTGCTCCAGCGAACCCTCCAGCTGAGGAAGAGACGAGGTTTAGGGGACGGGGGAAATTAAGCGTTCATTTCTGCATTAGATTTAGGAGCAAGAGTTGTGCCATTCGGCCCCTCGAGCCTGCTCCGCCAATCAACCAGATCGCGGCTGGTCTTCGACCTCAAGCCCACTTTCCCGCCCGATGCCTCGCTTTCCCCCAGAGTCCAGAAATCTCTCGATCTCCGCCTCGAATATACTCAACGACGGAGCCTCCACAGCCCTCTGGGGCAGAGAATTCCAAAGATTCACCTCCCTCCGAGTGAAGAAACTCTTAACCCATCTCAGCCCTAAATGGCCGACCCCTTATCATGAGGCTGTGACCCCTGGTTCTAGACTCCCCAGCCCGGGGGAAAACATCCTCCCTGCATCTACCCTGTCAATCCCCCTCAGAATCTTGTGTGTTTCAATGAGATCACCTCCCATTCCGAAAATGAGCTCTCCAGTTGGTGGTGGTGGGGGGGGGGGCGCGGGGAGGGGGCGGTGACGGGTGTGGTGAGTGGCCTGTGTTACCACAGTAGTGCACTAGATGGAGCTATATATTACACTTCTCCCTCCTTATTGAAGAAGTAATTGTAACAAAATTATCATCGTATGCTGTGTGTGTGTGGCAGTGGGGTGGGTGTGGAGGAGCTCATTTACCGTGGAGGGAGGGGCTCAGTTACCGGGGGGGGATGAGGGGGGCGCGGTGCCCAGTTAGCGGGGGGGCTTGTGGGGTGGGGAAGTGCTTGCTGTTACCACAGTAGTGCACTAGATGGAGCTATATATTACACTTCTCCCTCCTTATTGAAGAAGTAGTTATAACAAAATAATCATCATATGCTGTGTGTGTGGGGGGGGTGGGTGTGGAGGGGCTCAATTACCGGCGGATGTGTGGGAGGGGCTCAGTTACTCAGGGGGGGGGATGTTGTGGGGTTGGGAAGGTGCCTGCGTTACCACAGTAGTCCACGAGATGAAACTATGTATTACACATCTCCCTCCTTATTAAAGGAGTAATTATAGGAAAATAATCATCATATGCTCTGTGTATGGAGGTGAGGGGCTCAGTTATGGGGGATGGGGGGAGGGGCCGGTGTTACCACAGTAGTCCACTAGGCGGAGCTATATATTACACTTCTCCCTCCTTATTGAAGAAATAATTATAACAAAATTATCATCATATGCTCTATGTGTGGGGGGGAGGGGCTCAGTTACTGGTGTGTAAGTGTGGGGGGGAAGGGGAGGGGCTCAGTTAATGGGGGTGTGTGTTCGGAGAGGGGCCTGTGTTACCACAGTAGTCCACTAGATGGAGTTATATATTACACTTCTCCCTCCTTATTGAAGAAGTAATTATAACAAAATTATCATCATATGCTCTGTGTGTGGGGGGGGAGGGGCTCAGTTACTGGGGTGTGTGGGGGGAGTGGCTCAGTTACTGGGGTGTTGTGGTGGGAGGGGCTCAGTTACTGGGGTGTGTGAAGGGGAGGGGCTCAGTTACTGGAGTGCGTGGGGATGGGGCGGGGCCTGTGTTAGCACAGTAGTCCACTCGACGGAGCTATATATTACACTTCTTCCGCCTTATTGAAGAAGTAATTATAAGGAAATTATCATCATATGCTCTGTGTGTGGGGGGCTGGGTGCGCAGGGGCTCAGTTACCGGGGGTGGAGGGGATGGGGAGGTGCTTGTGTTACCACAGTAGTCCATTAGGTGGAGCTATTTATTACACTTCTCCCTCCTTTATTGAAGAAGTAATTATAACAAAATTATCATCATATGCTGTGTTTGTGTGTAGCGGGGGAGGGGCTCAGTTTCCAGGGTGTGTGTGGGGGTGTGTGCGGAGGGGCTCAGTTACTGGGGTGTGTGGGGGGGGGAGAAGCCGCTTTTACCACAGTAGTGCACTAGATGGAGCTATATATTACACTTCTCCCTCCTTATTGAAGAAGTAATTAGAACAAAATTATCATCATATGCTCTGTGTGTGTGGGGGGGAGGGGCTCAGTTACTGGGGGAGAGTGGGGGAGAGGGGCCTGAGTTACTACAGTAGGGCATTAGGTGGAGCTATATATTACACTTCTTCCTCCTTATTGAAGAAGTAATTGTAACAAAATTATCATTATATACTCTGTGTGTGGCGGGAGGAGGCTGGGTGCGGAGGGGCTCAGTTACCGGGTGTGTGTGGGGGGGCGCGGGAGGGGGCTCAGTTACTGGGGTGTGTGGGGGGGGGGAGGGGTCTGTGTTACCACAGTCGTGCACTAGATGGAGCGATATATTACTCTTCTCCCTCCTTATTGAAGAAGTAATTGTAACAAAATTACTATCATATGCTCTGTGTGAGGCGGGGTGCGCGGGGAGGTGGCTGTTCACAGGCCGGGGACGGAGACCGGGCCTTTCCTGCTCTGTGTGTGTGGGGTGGGAAGGTGGGGCAGACATACTCACATCGTCCACCTGTTGCTCCAGTTTGGACTTGGCCTTGGTCAGGCTGTTGACCTTGTCCTCCTCCCCC
Organism: Pristiophorus japonicus; assembly: GCF_044704955.1. Lineage (NCBI taxonomy): Eukaryota > Metazoa > Chordata > Chondrichthyes > Pristiophoridae > Pristiophorus > Pristiophorus japonicus. The sequence goes on from NW_027254910.1 coordinate 78,514, forward strand.
TGGAGGTCATCCAGGGTCTGCTGGTGCGCCTCCTGCAGGGCTTTCTTCTCCTTGGTCAGCTTGGCGATGATGTCGTCCAGGGCAGCCATCTCCTCCGTCAGGTTCTTCACCTGCAAGCATTGAATCGTAGAATGGTATCGCACAGGTGAAGGCCTTTGGTTAGATACAGAGTAAAGCTCCCTCTACACTGTCCCATCAAACACTCCCAGGGCAGGTACAGGGGGTTAGATACAGAGTAAAGCTCCCTCTACACTGTCCCATCAAACACTCCCAGGGCAGGTACAGCACGGGGTTAGATATAGAGTAAGGCTCCCTCTACACTGTCCCATCAAACACTCCCAGGGCAGGTACAGGAGGTTAGATACAGAGTAAAGCTCCCTCTACACTGTCCCATCAAACATTCCCAGGGCAGGTACAGGGGGTTAGATACAGAGCAAAGCTCCCTCTATACTGTCCCATCAAACACTCCCAGGGCAGGTACAGGGGGTTAGATACAGAGTAAAGCTCCCTCTACACTGTCCCATCAAACACTCCCAGGGCAGGTACAGGAGGTTAGATACAGAGTAAAGCTCCCTCTACACTGTCCCATCAAACACTCCCAGGGCAGGTGCAGCACGGGGTTAGATACAGAGGAAAGCTCCCTCTACACTGTCCCATCAAACACTCCCAGGGCAGGTACAGCACGGGGTTAGATATAGAGTAAGGCTCCCTCTACACTGTCCCATCAAACACTCCCAGGGCAGGTACAGGGGGTTAGATACAGAGCAAAGCTCCCTCTATACTGTCCCATCAAACACTCCCAGGGCAGGTACAGCGGGTTAGATACAGAGTAAAGCTCCCTCGACACTGTCCCATGTGCTGTAAACTGTCTCTGTATCCTGTGTGATTGATGGTGACTCAGTTTTATATTTAACTCTCTCTGCAGTTTATTTTGAGACCGGTTCGATGTTGTCCGTGAGACAAGGCTCTCAACAACCCAGCTTCAAGCTGAGAGATTCACCTAGCACAGAGGGAGGCCATTCGGCCCATCGAATCTCTGACCACCCAGTCTAATCCCACTCCCTCCCTTAATATCCCACCCAGTCTTATCCCACTCTCCCCCTCACTCCCCCCTTTAATATCCCACCCAGTCTAATCCCACTCTCCCCCTCACTCCCCCCTTTAATATCCCACCCAGTCTAATCCCACTCTCCCCCCCTTTAATATCCCACCCAGTCTAATCCCACTCTCCCCCTCACTCCCCCCTTTAATATCCCACCCAGTCTAATCCCACTCTCCCCCTCACTCCCCCCTTTAATATCCCACCCAGTCTAATCCCACTCTCCCCCTCGCTCCCCGCACCCTGTACTATCCCAACCAAAGGCAGTGCCATTTTCCTGACTCATGCCTCTTTGCGAGAAGTGGGGAATCCACCTTATTACCTGCGTAAGGATTTAAGACTAGAAAACCTCCGCCGGGTCTGGCCAGCTGGTGGCAGTCTAGTGCTATTCCACCGCACACAAACAGCACACTCCCTGTCCATCTTCGATTAGAATAGAAGAATTAGGAGCGGGAGTCGGCCATTCGGCCCCTCGAGCCTGCTCCGCCATTCAATGAGATCACGGCTGACCTTCGACCTCAACTCCACTTTCCCGCCCGATCCCTCGATCGCCCTAGACTCCAGAAATCTGTCTATCTCCGTCTTGAATATACTCAAAAACCCAGCCTCCACAGCCCTCTGGGGCAGAGAATTCCAAAGATTCACCACCCTCTGAGTGAAGAAATTCCTCCTCAGCTCCGTCCTAAATGGCCGGCCCCTTATCCTGAGACTGTGTGACCCCTGGTTCTAGACTCCCCAGCCCAGGGGGGGAAACACCCTCCCTGCATCTACCCCGTCAATCCCCCTCAAAAATCTGGTGTGTTTCAATGAGTTCACCTCTCATTCTTCGAAACTCCAGAGAGTATCAGCCCAGTCTGCTCAATCTCTCCTCATAGGACAACCCTCTGATGCCAGGAATCAGTCTGGTGAACCTCTCTTGTATCACCTCCAAGGCAAGTATATCCTTCCTTAGATAAGGAGACCAGAACTGTGCGCAGTACTCCAAGTGTGGTCTCACCAGGGCCCCTGTACAATTGTAGCAAGACTTCCTCACTCTGATACTCCAACCCCCTCGCAATAAAGGACAACATTCCATTTGCCTTGCTTATTGCTTGCTGTACCTGCATGCTCGCTTTCAGTGTTTCTTGCACAAGGACAACCAAATCTCCCGGAACACCAACATTTAATAGTGTGTCACCATTTAAAAAATATTACGCTTTTCTATTCGTCCTCCCAAAGTGAAAAACCTTACATTTCCCCCGCATTCTACTCATTCTAATCTCTTGGTCACATTTTACACCGTCGTTTAACATTGAAAATTCCTGTGTAAACTTTTCGAATGGAAAATCTCCATGTAAACAGTCACGCAGTGCTTGCGGCACTTGGCCAGGAGGTGGCGCGGTGGAGCTGAGCTATCCACAAGAAATAGGAGCAGGAGTCGGCCATTCGGCCCCTCGAGCCTGCTCCGCCATTCAATACGACCATGGCTGATCCGATCATGGACTCAGCTCCACTTCCCCGCCCGATCCCCATAACCCTTCACTCCCTTATCGCTCAAAAACCTGTCTATCTCTGCCTTAGACTGGGTGGGATATTAAAGGGGGGGGTGTGGGGGAGAGTGGTATTAGACTGGGTGGGATATTAAAGGGGGGGGTGTGGGGGAGAGTGGTATTACACTGGGTGGGATATTAAAGGGTTAGAGTGAGAGGGAGAGTGGGATTCGACTGGGTGGGATATTAAAGGGTGAGAATATATAAATATATTCAATGACCCAGCCTCCACAGCTCTCTGGGGCAGAGAATTCCACAGATTTACAACCCTCTGAGAGAAGAAATTCCTCCTCATCTCAGTTTTTAAAAAGCGACCTTATTCTGAGACTATGCCTCTAGTTCTAGATTCCCTCATGAGGGGAAGTATCCTCTCGACAGCCCCACATGTCCCCAGACACGAGACTCCCCAAAGCGAGCGCTCTACTCAGAACTCCTTCACGGCAAGCAAGCCCTAGGCGGGCAGAGGAAACGTTACAAGGGACCACCCTCAAAGCCTCCCTGATAAAGTGCAACATCCCCACCGACACCTGGGAGTCCCTGGGCCCAAAGACCAGTCTGCCCTAAGTGGAGGGAGTGCATCCGGGAGGGCGCTGAGCACCTCGAGTCTCGTCGCCGAGAGCGTGCAGAAAGCAAGCGCAGGCAGCGGAAGGAGCGTGCGGCAAACCAGTCCCTCCCTCCCCTTCCCTCAACCACTGTCTGTCCCACCTGTGACAGGGACTGTGGTTCCTGTATTGAACTGTTCAGTCACCTCAGAACTCACTGTTAGAGTGGAGGCAAGTCTTCCTCGATTCCGAGGGACTGCCTGTGATGATGATTTGATGATTGATTGATGGTTGCAGGACTTGGCCCATAAGACATGTCATTCTCTCCCTCCCCTCTCTGCAACACACATGCCCCTGCCTCAGCTCTTCTGCTGCTGAAACCCTCATCCGTGCCTTTGTTACCTCCAGACTTGACTATTCCAACGCACTCCTGGCCGGCCTCCCACGTTCTACCCAACGTAAACTAGAGATGATCCAAAACTCGGCTGCCTCCGTTTCCTAACTCGCACCGAGTCCCACTCACCCATCACCCCCTGTGCTCGCTGCCCCCGTGTCCTAACTCGCACCGAGTCCCACTCACCCATCACCCCCTGTGCTCGCTGCCCCCGTGTCCTAACTCGCACCGAGTCCCGCTCACCCATCACCCCCTGTGCTCACTGCCCCGTCTCACACCCAGTCCCACTCACCCATCACCCCATGTGCTCGCTGCCCCGTGTCCCAACTCGCACCAAGTCCCGCTCACCCATCACCCACTGTGCTCACTGCCCCGTGTTCTAACTCGCACCAAGTCCCACTCACCCATCACCCCCTGTGCTCGCTACCCCGTGTCCTAACTCACACCCAGTCCCACTCACCCATCACCCCCTGTGCTCACTGCCCCGTGTCCTAACTCACACCGAGTCCCGCTCACCCATCACCCCCTATGCTCACTGCCCCGTGTCCTAACTCGCACCGTGTCCCGCTCACCCATCACCCCCTGTGCTCACTGCCCCCGTGTCCTAACTCGCACCCAGTCCCGCTCACCCATCACCCCCTGTGCTCACTGACCTACATTGGCTCCCGGTTAAACAACGTCTCGATTTCAAAATTCTCATCCTTGTTTACAAATGCCTCCATGGCCCTCGCCCCTCCCTATCTCTGTAATCTCCTCCAGCCCCTACACCCCTCCCTATCTCTGTAACCTCCTCCAGCCCCTACACCCCTCCCTATCTCTGTAACCTCCTCCAGCCCCTACACCTCTCCCTATCTCTGTAACCTCCTCCAGCCCCTACACCCCTCCCTATCTCTGTAACCTCCTCCAGCCCCTACACCCCTCCCTATCTCTGTAACCTCCTCCAGCCCCTACACCCCTCCCTATCTCTGTAACCTCCTCCAGCCCCTACACCCCTCCCTATCTCTGTAACCTCCAGTCCCTATACCCCTCCCTATCTCTGTAACCTCCTCTAGCCCCTACACTCCTCCCTATCTCTGTAACCTCCTTCAGCCCCTACACCTCTCCCTATCTCTGTAACCTCCTCCAGCCCCTACACCCCTCCCTATCTCTGTAACCTCCTCCAGCCCCTACACCCCTCCCTATCTCTGTAACCTCCTCCAGCCCCTACACCCCTCCCTATCTCTGTAACCTCCAGTCCCTATACCCCTCCCTATCTCTGTAACCTCCTCTAGCCCCTACACTCCTCCCTATCTCTGTAACCTCCTTCAGCCCCTACACCTCTCCCTATCTCTGTAACCTCCTCCAGCCCCTACACCCCTCCCTATCTCTGTAACCTCCTCCAGCCCCTACACCTCTCCCTATCTCTGTAACCTCCTCCAGCCCCACAACCCCTGGAGATGTCTGCACTCTTCAAATTCTGCCCTCCTGACCATCCCTGATTATAATCGCTCCACCATCGGTGGCCGTGCCTTCTGTTGCCTGGGCCCCAAGCTCTGGAACTCCCTCCCTAAACCTCTCCGCCTCTCTACCTCTCTTTCCTCCTTTAAGACGCTCATTAAAAACTTCCTCTTTCAACAAGCTTTTAATCACCTGCCCTAATTTCTTCTTATGTGTTCGGTGTTAAATTTATCTGTTTGTCTGTAGTTGTGAAGCGCCTTGGGACATTTTACTCTGTTAAAGGCACTATACAAATACAAGTTATTGTTATAATTATTATTATTATAGCGTGCGTGTCTCTGTCATCACAATGTTTGGATCACATTTTCCTTTTAATCAGAGTTTAACATTGAAAATCCCTATGTAAACTTTTCGAATGGAAAATCTCTATGTAAACAGGTCACGATGGGGGTTGCAGGACTTGGCCAGGAGGTGGCGCTGTGGAGCTGGGTTCACCGAAGTGTCGTCCTCGTTATTCCCAGCGCCGTGGCAATATGCAAATGGGCGGATACGCAAACGGGCGGCTGGGCCGACGGGCCGACATGCAGACGACGGGATACGCGACAGATCCGCGACGGAGCGGCTTACCTTGTTCTCGGTGGCGTGCTTTTCCTTCTCCACCTTGGCCAGGGTCAGCTCCAGGTCGTCGATGTCCTTCTTCAGCTCCGAGCACTCGTCCTCCAACTTCCGCTTCTTGGCCGTCAGCTCGGCATTCATCTCCTCCTCCTCGTCCAGACGCTCGGTCAGCTCCTTGACCTTGGCCTCCAGCCCGATCTTGTTCTTGATCAGTTGGTCACAGCGCTCCTCCGCATCGGTCAGGTTGTCCTGCTCCTGTGGGGGGGAGAGGGGCGAGGGGGGGGGAGAGGGGGGGGGGGCACACATTTTTTTTTAACATTGAAGATTCCTATGTAAACTTTTCGAATGCAACATCTCTATGTAAACAGGTCACGGTGTGGGGTTGCAGGACTCGGCCAGGAGGTGGCGCAGCGGAGCTGGGGTTCGCCGGAGTGTCTTCCTCGTTACTCGCAGCGGCGTGGCGATATGCGAGCGTGGGACGATGCAAAACGAGCGGATATGCAGGCGAGCGCTCTCGGCTGACCGTCACGGGGCAATGGGGGGAGGCCCTCTCTTCACCTTCCACCCTCTGGGAACCTGGGGTCAAATTCCAGCCAGTGGGCCGCGAGGTCATGAACAGACGAACGTCAGAAATAGGAGCAGGAGTCGGCCATTCGGCCCCTCGAGCCTGCTCCACCATTTAATACGATCATGGCTGACCCGATCACTTCCCCATAACCCTTCACTCCCTTATCGCTCAAAAATCTGTCTATCTCCGCCTTAAATATATTCAATGACCCAGCCTCCACAGCTCTCTGGGGCAGAGAATTCCACAGATTTACAACCCTCTGAGAGAAGAAAACCCTCCTTATCTCCGTCTTAAATGGGCGGCCCCTTATTCAAAGACCATGCCCCCTAGTTCTAGTCTCCCCCATCAGTGGAAACATCCTCTCTGCATCCACCTTGTCGAGCCCCCTCATAATCTTATACGTTCCGATAAGGTCACCTCTCATTCTTCTGAACTCCAATGAGTAGAGGCCCATGAGAATAAGTTTCGAAATGCCAATCGCCGGACAGAAAATGAAGTACTTTTGGAGTGTGGTCACTGGGGTGTAGACCAGACTGGTTCCTGGGATGGGGGGGTTTGTCCTATGAGGAGAGATTGAGCAGACTGGGCCGATATTCTCTGGAGTTTAGAAGAATGAGAGGTGATCTCGTTGAAACATACAGAATTCTGAGGGGGATTGACCGGGTAGATGCAGGGAGGGTGTTTCCCCCCGGGGCTGGGGAGTCTAGAACCAGGGGTCACACAGTCTCAGGATAAGGGGTTGGCCATTTAGGACTGAGATGAGAAGAAATTTCTTCACTCAGAGGGGGGTGAATCTTTGGGATTCTCTGCCCCAGAGGGCTGTGGAGGCTCAGTCCTTGAGTATATTCAAGGCCGAGATCCAGAGATTTCTGGATATTAAGGAAATCGAGGGATTGGGCGGGAAAGTGGGGTTCAGGTTGAAGGTCAGCCAGGATCTCATTGAATGGCGGAGCAGGCTCGAGGGGCCGAATGGCCGACTCCTGCTCCTAGTTCTTATGCTCTTGTGTAACAGTCACACCCCTCCCCTCTGCCACTCCCCCATCTCCCCTTCCCCTCCCCTTCCTCCCTTCCTCTCACCCCTCTCCCTCCTCTCTCCCCCTCAACCCTTCACCCTCCCTCTCCCCCTCCCTCTCCACCCTTCACCCTCCCTCTCCCCCTCCCTCTCCACCTCTCCCTCTCCCCCCCCTCCCCCCCTCCCCTCCCCCTCTCACCATCCTCCATCACCCCCCTCTCCCCCTCCCCTTCCCCTCCCATTCCCCCACTCCCCCTCCATCTCCCCTCCCCCCTCCCCCGACAACTCTCTCCCCTCTCCCCCTCCCCTTCCCCTCCTCCCTCCCCCTCAACCCCTTCCCCTCCCCTCACCCCGTCCCCCTCCCCCTCCCCCCTCCCCCGACAACTCTCTCCCATCTCCCCCTCCCCCTTACCCTCCTCCCTCCCCCTCAACCCCTCCCCCTCCCTCTCCCCCTCTCCCTCCCCCTTCCCCCTCCCCTCCTCCCTTCCCCTCCTCCCTCCCCCTCAATCCCTCCCCCTCCCTCTCCCCCTCCCCCTCCCCCTCTCACCATCCTCCCTCTCCCCCTCCCTCTCCACCTCTCCGCCTCCCCCCTCCCCCGACAACTCTCTCCCCTCTCCCCCTCCCCTTCCCCTGCCCCCTCCCCCTCTCACCATCCTCCCTCTCCCCCCTCCCCTACCCCCTCCCCTCAACCCCTCCCCCTCCCTCCTCCCCCCTCCCCGACACCTCTCTCCCCCCTCCCCTCATCCCTCCCTCTCCCCCTCTCACCATCCTCCCTCTCCCCCCTCCCACTCCCCCCACCCACCTCCCCCGACACCTCTCTCCCCCCCTCCACAGCCCCAGCCCCCTCCACCTCCTCCCTCCCCTACCCCTCCCCCAGCCCCCTCCTCCCTCCCCCTCAACCCCTCCCTCTCCCCTCGCCTTCCCCCTTGCACCATCCTCCCTCTCCCCCCACCCCTTCCCCTCCCACTCCCCCACCCACCTCCCCCGACACCTCTCTTCCCCCCCCTCCCACAGCCCAGCCCCCTCCACCTCCTCCCTCCCTACCCCT
>NW_027254910.1:86957-101957 GCF_044704955.1 Pristiophorus japonicus
TCCAGAGCCTCCTTCAGCTTGAGGAACTCATCCTTCAGGTTGGCCATTTCCTTCTCCGACTCGGCCGACTTCAGCAGTGGCTTGATCTTGAAGTACAGCTTCATCCAGGGCCAGTTCTTCACGCCCATAAAGGCCCGCACATTCCACTGGATCACCAGCAAGGCGTCTCTGTGGGCGTTGGGGGGGGGGGGGCGGAGGGGGGAGGGGAGAGGGGGAGGGGGTGGGAGAGGGGAGAGGGGGAGAGGGAGGGGGAGAGGGAGGGGGAGAGGGAAAAGTCAGAAATAGAAGCAAGAGTCGCCCCGTGTCCTAACTCACACCCAGTCCCACTCACCCATCACCCCCTGTGCTCGCTGCCCCATGTCCTAACTCACACCCAGTCCCACTCACCCATCACCCCCTGTGCTCACTGCCCCGTGTCCTAACTCACACCCAGTCCCACTCACCCATCACCCCCTGTGCTCACTGCCCTGTGTCCTAACTCGCACCGAGTCCCGCTCACCCATCACCCCCTGTGCTCACTGCCCCAGTGTCCTAACTCGCACCGAGTCCCACTCACCCATCACCCCCTATGCTCACTGCCCCGTGTCCTAACTCGCACCAAGTCCCGCTCACCCATCACCCCCTGTGCTCACTGCCCCGTGTCCTAACTCGCACCCAGTCCCGCTCACCCATCACCCCCTGTGCTCACTGCCCCCGTGTCCTAACTCGCACCGAGTCCCGCTCACCCATCACCCCCTGTGCTCACTGCCCCGTGTCCTAACTCACACCCAGTCCCACTCACCCATCACCCCCTATGCTCACTGCCCCGTGTCCTAACTCGCACCGAGTCCCACTCACCCATCACCCCCTGTGCTCACTGCCCCGTGTCCAAACTCGCACCAAGTCCCACTCACCCATCATCCCCTGTGCTCACTGCCCCGTGTCCTAACTCGCACCCAGTCCCACTCACCCATCACCCCCTGTGCTCACTGCGCCGTGTCCTAACTCACACCCAGTCCCACTCACCCATCACCCCCTGTGCTCACTGCCCCGTGTCCTAACTCGCACCGAGTCCCGCTCACCCATCACCCCCTGTGCTCGCTGACCCCGTGTCCTAACTCGCACCAAGTCCCGCTCACCCATCACCCCCTGTGCTCACTGCCCCATGTCCTAACTCGCACCGAGTCCCGCTCACCCATCACCCCCTGTGCTCACTGCCCCATGTCCTAACTCACACCCAGTCCCGCTCACCCATCACCCCCTGTGCTCACTGCCCCATGTCCTAACTCGCACCGAGTCCCGCTCACCCATCACCTCCTGTGCTCGCTGACCTACCTCGATTTCAAAATTCTCAGCCCTGTTTTCAAATCCCTCAATGGCCCTCGACCCCTCCCTATCTCTGTAACCTCCACCAGCCCCAGCACCTCTCCCTATCTCTGTAACCTCCTCCAGCCCCTACACCCCTCCCTATCTCTGTAATCTCCACCAGCCCCAACACCTCTCCCTATCTCTGTAACCTCCTCCAGTCCCTACACCCCTCCCTATCTCTGTAATCCCCTCCAGCCCCTACACCCCTCCCTATCTCTGTAACCTCCTCCGGACTCTACACCCCTCCCTATCTCTGTAACCTCCTCCAGCCCCAACACCCCTCCCTATCTCTGTAACCTCCTCCAGCCCCAACACCCTCCCTATCTCTGTAACCTCCTCCAGACCCTACACCCCTCCCTATCTCTGTAACCTCCTCCAGCCCCAACACCTCTCCCTATTTCTGTAACCGCCTCCAGCCCTTACACCCCTCCCTATCTCTGTAACCTCCTCCAGCCCCAACACCTCTCCCTATTTCTGTAACCGCCTCCAGCCCTTACACCCCTCCCTATCTTTGTAACCTTCTCCAGCCCCTATGCCCCTCCCTATCTCTGTAACCTCCTCCAGCCCCAACACCTCTTCCTATCTCTGTAACCCCCTCCAGCCCCTGCACCCCTCCCTGTCTCTGTAACCTCCTCCAGCCCCTACACCCCTCCCTATCTCTGTAACCTCCTCCAGCCCCTACACCCCTCCCTATCTCTGTAACCTCCTCCAGCCCCAACACCTCTCCCTATCTCTGTAACCTCCTCCAGCCCCAACACCTCTCCCTATCTCTGTAACCTCCTCCAGCCCCTGCACCCCTCCCTATCTCTGTAACCTCCTCCAGCCCCTACACCTCTCCCTATTTCTGTAACCGCCTCCAGCCCTTACACCCCTCCCTATCTCTGTAACCTTCTCCAGCCCCTATGCCCCTCCCTATCTCTGTAACCTCCTCCAGCCCCAACACCTCTCCCTATCTCTGTAACCTCCTCCAGCCCCAACACCTCTCCCTATCTCTGTAACCTCCTCCAGACCCTACACCCCTCCCTATCTCTGTAACCCCCTCCAGCCCCTACACCCCTCCCTATCTCTGTAACCTCCTCCAGACCCTACACCCCTCCCTATCTCTGTAACCCCCTCCAGCCCCTACACCCCTCCCTATCTCTGTAACCCCCTCCAGCCCCTACACCCCTCCCTATCTCTGTAACCTCCTCCAGCCCCTACACCCCTCCCTATCTCTGTAACCCCCTCCAGACCCTACACCCCTCCCTATCTCTGTAACCTCCTCCAGACCCTACACCCCTCCCTATCTCTGTAACCTCCTCCAGCCCCTACACCCCTCCCTATCTCTGTAACCCCCTCCAGCCCCTACACCCCTCCCTATCTCTGTAACCTCCTCCAGACCCTACACCTCTCCCTATCTCTGTAACCCCCTCCAGCCCCTACACCCCTCCCTATCTCTGTAACCCCGTCACAGCTTATTGTCTCACCTAGCTTTGTATCATCAGCAAACGTGGATACTTTATATTTGGTCATTAATATAGATTGTAAATAGCTGAGGCCCCAGCACTGATCCCTGCGGCACCCCACTAGTTACTGATTGCCAACCTATAAAAGACCCATTTATTCCAACTCTCTGTTTTCTGTCCGTTAACCACTCCTCTATCCATGCTAATACATAACCCCAATCCCATGAGTCCTTATCTTGCAGAATAACCTAAAATATTCCGTTGTAACGTATGCTTTTGTCCACACGGCCGACAATGCCACCTATCTTTGTGTCAGCAGCTCAGGGATCGACAGAGGGTCCTTCGAGAACATAAGAAATAGGAGCAGGAGTCGGCCATTCGGCCCCTCGAGCCTGCTCCGCCATTTAATACGATCATGGCTGATCCGATCATGGACTCAGCTCCACTTCCCCGCCCGCTCCCCATAACCCTTCACTCCCTTATCGTTCAAAAATCTGTCTATCTCCACCTTAAATGTGGATAAGTGTGAGGTTATCCACTTTGGTAGCAAAAACAGGAAGGCAGAATATTATCTGAATGGCGACAGATTAGGAAAAGGGGAGGTGCAACGAGACCTGGGTGTCATGGTACATCAGTCACTGAAAGTTGGCATGCAGGTACAGCAGGCGGTGAAGAAGGCAAATGGTTTGTTGGCCTTCATAGCGAGAGGATTTGAGTATAGGAGCAGGGAGGTCTTACTGCAGTTGTACTGGGCCTTGGTGAGACCACACCTGGAATATTGTGTTCAGTTTTGGTCTCCTAATCTGAGGAAGGACATTCTTGCTATTGAGGGAGTGCAGCGAAGGTTTACCAGACTGATTCCCGGGATGTCAGGACTGACATATGAAGAAAGACTGGATCGACTAGGCTTCTTTTCACTGGAATTTAGAAGAATGAGAGGGGATCTCATAGATACATATCAAATTCTGACGGGATTGGACAGGTTAGATGCAGGAAGAATGTTCCCGATGTTGGGGAAGTCCAGAACCAGGGGACACAGTCTGAGGATAAGGGGTAAGCCATTTAGGACCGAGATGAGGAGAAACTTCTTCACTCAGAGAATTGTGAACCTGTGGAATTCTCTACCACAGAAAGTTGTTGAGGCCAATTCGTTAGATATATTCAAAAGGGAGTTAGATGTGGCCCTTACGGCTAAAGGGATCAAGGGGTATGGAGGGACAGCAGGAAAGGGGTACTGAGGTGAATGGTCTTATTGAATGGTGGTGCAGGCTCGAAGGGCCGAATGGCCTACTCATGCACCTATTTTCTATGTTTCTATGTTTCTAGCCTCCCCCATCAGTGGAAACATCCTCTCTGCATCCACCTTGTCAAACCACTTCATAATCTTATACGTTTCGGAAAAGGTCAACTCTCATTCTTCTGAACTCCAATGAGTAGAGGCCCAACCTCCTCAACCTTGCCTCATAAGTCAACCCCCCTCATCCCCGGAATCAACTCGAGTGAACCTTCTCTGAACTGCCTCCACAGCAAGTATACCCTTTCGTAAATACGGAGACCAAAACTGCACGCAGTACTCCAGGTGTGGCCTCACCAATACCCTGCGTAACTGTCGCAAGACTTCCCTTTGCAATGAAAGGTCGACGCGGTACTATCTCACCTGCGTTCCACAATCTTCTTGTATTCAATCCTCATGAGGAGTCCCCGAGATTGGGCCTGGATGCGGGTGATAATTCGGGCCAGCTGGTAATCTCGCATTTCCTCGAGTTGCCCCAGCAGACCAGCCTTGAAGAAGACCTGTTTGGAAGGGAGTGTCGGGTGAAGAACTACCGTTAGCCGAGCTCAAAACCAGCAGCGATTCCCGACCTGCCCGCCTCACTCTGTTGGGACCCCTGGAGAATCAAATGCGCCCCTTCCCTCCCGACCACTCCCCGCAGAGAGAGAGGGGATAAGGGGACTGTTCCCTCCACGACACCCCTGGTCTACTCCACAATCGCCCCCAAACCCCACCTCCCCTTGACACTCAATGGCATTACCATCGCCAAATCCCCCACCACCATCAAGATCCCGGGGATCGCCATTGACCAGAAACTTAACTGGACCAGCCACATGAATACTGAGGTCACAAGAGCGGGTCAGAGGCTGGGTATTCTGCTGAGTGTCTCAACCTCCCGACTCCCCGAAGCCTCTCCACCGTCTACAAGACTCGAGTCAGGAGTGTGATGGAACACTCCCCACTTTGCCGGGATGAGTTGCACGCTCCAACAAACACTCGAGAAGCTCGACACCATCCAGGACAAAGCAGGCCGCTCGATCGGCCACGCTGCCCACCGCCTTCAACACTCACTCCCTCCACCACCGGCGCCCCCTGGCTGCAGTGTGCACCGTCTACAAGATGAGGAGAAACTTCTTCACCCAGAGAATTGTGAACCTGTGGAATTCTCGGCCGCAGAGAGTTGTTGAGGCCAGTTCGTTGGGCATCTTCAAAAAAGGGAGTGAGATGTGGCCCTTACGGCTAAAGGGATCGAGGGGTATGGAGAGAAAGCAGGAAAGGGGTACTGAGGGAATGATCAGCCATGATCTTATTGAATGGCGGTGCAGGCTCGAAGGGCCGAATGGCCTGCTCCTGCACCTCTTTTCTCTGGTTCGATGTTTCTTGAACCGCTGCAGTCCGTGTGGTGAAGGTGCTCCCACAGTGCTGTTAGGGAGGGAGTTCCAGGATTGTGATCCAGCGACGATGGAGGAACGGCCGATATATTCCCAAGTCGAGGGATGGTGTGTGACTGGGAGGGGAACGTGGAGGGGGTGGTGTTCCCATGGACCTGCTGCCCTTGTCCTTCTGGGCGGGTAGAGGTCGCGGGTTTGGGAGGTGTTGCCGAAGAAGCCTTGGCGAGTTGCCGCGGTGCATCTTGTAGACGGTGCACACTGCAGCCAGGGGGCGCAGGTGGTGGAGGGAGTGAGTGTTGGAGGTGGTGGAGGGAGTGAGTGTTGAAGGTGGTGGGTAACGTGTCGATCGAGCGGCCTGCTTTGTCCTGGATGGTGTCGAGCTTCTCGAGTGTTGCTGGAGCTGCAACTCATCCAGGCAAAGTGGGGAGTGTTCCATCACACTCCTGACTTGTGTCTTGTGGACGGTGGAGAGGCTTTGGGGAGTCGGGAGGTGAGACACTCGCAGAATACCCAGCCTCTGACCCGCTCTTGTGGCCACAGTATTTATGTGTCTGGTCCAGTTAAGTTTCTGGTCAATGGTGACCCCCAGGATGTTGATGGTGGGGGATTTGGCCATGGGAATGCCGTTCAATCATAGAACCACAGACATTTACAGCAGGGAAGGAGGCCATTTCGGCCCATCGTGTCCGTGTTGTGCCAGCCGACCAAGAGCTACCCAGCCTAATCCCACTTTCCCGCTCTGGGTCCGTAGCCCTGTAGGTTACAGCACTTCAGGGGCACATCCAAATGTGGTGAGGGTTTCTGCCTCTACCCCCCTTTCAGGCCGTGAGTTCCACCCCAGACCCCCACCACCCTCTGGGTGAAGACATTTCCCCTCAAATCCCCTCTAAACCCCCCCCTCCCCCCAATTACTTTCAATCTCTGCCCCCTGGTTGTTGACCCCTCTGCCCAGGGAAACAGGTCCGTCCTATCCACTCTATCCAGGCCCCTCATCATTTTATACACCTCAATCAGGTCTCCCCTCAGCCTCCTCTGTTCCAAGGAAAATAACCCCAGCCTATCCAATCTTTCCTCATCGCTAAAATTCTCCAGTCCCGGCAACATCCTGGTAAATCTCCTCTGTACCCTCTCCAGTGCAACATCCTGGTAAATCTCCTCTGTACCCTCTCCAGTGCAACATCCTGGTAAATCTCCTCTGTACCCTCTCCAGTGCAACATCCTGGTAAATCTCCTCTGTACCCTCTCCAGTGCAACATCCTGGTAAATCTCCTCTGTACCCTCTCCAGTGCAACATCCTGGTAAATCTCCTCTGTACCCTCTCCAGTGCAACACCCTGGTAAATCTCCTCTGTACCCTCTCCAGTGCAACATCCTGGTAAATCTCCTCTGTACCCTCTCCAGTGCAATCACATCTTTCCTGTAATGTGGTGACCAGAACTGTGCACGCAGTACTCCAGCTGTGGCCTAACCAGTGTTTTATACAGTTCAAGCATAACCTCCCTGCTCTTGTATTCCATGCCTCGGCCAATAAAGGCAAGTATTCCGTATGCCTTCTTAACCTCCTTATCCACCTGGCCTGCTACCTTCAGGGATCTGTGGACCTGCACTCCCAGGTCCCTCAGTTCCTCGACACTTCTCAGTGTCCTACCATTTAGTGTATATCCCCAGCATTGAACTTAATAAGAACATAAGAAATAGGAGCAGGAGTCGGCCATTCGGCCCCTCGAGCCTGCTCCACCATTTAATACGATCATGGCTGATCCGATCATGGACTCAGTTCCTCTTCCCCGCCCGCTCCCCATAACCCTTCACTCCCTTATCGCTCAAAAATCTGACTATCTCCGCCTTAAATATATTCAATGACCCAGCCTCCACAGCTCTCTGGGGCAGAGAATTCCACAGATTTACAACCCTCTGAGAGAAGAAACTCCTCCTCATCTCAGTTTTAAATGGGCAGCCCCTTATTCTAAGACCACGCCCCCTAGTTCTAGTCTCCCCCATCAGTGGAAACATCCTCTCTGCATCCACCTTGTCGAGCCCCCTCATAATCTTATACGTTTCGATAAGATCACCTCTCATTCTTCTGAACTCCAATGAGTAGAGGCCCAACCTCCTCAACCTTTCCTCATAAGTCAACCCCCTCATCCCTGGAATCAACCGAGTGAACCTTCTCTGAACTGCCTCCAAAGCAAGTATATCCTTTCGTAAATACGGAGACCAAAACTGCACGCAGTACTCCAGGTGTGAAGCACTGACCACACTCGACCAGCTCCGCTGGGCAGGGCCACATCGTCCACACGACTGACATGAGACTCCCGAAGCAAGCGCTCTACTCGGAACTCTTTTTCAGAATGGCAGGCAGTGACTAGTGGAGTGCCGCAGGGCTCAGTGCTGGGACCCCAGCTATTTACAATATACATCAATGATTTAGATGAAGGAATTGAGTGTAATATCTCCAAGTTTGCAGATGACACTAAGCTGGGTGGCGGTGTGAGCTGTGAGGAGGATGCTAAGAGGCTGCAGGGTGACTTGGACAGGTTAGGTGAGTGGGCAAATGCATGGCAGATGCAGTATAATGTGGATAAATGTGAGGTTATCCACTTTGGGGCCAAAAACAGGAAGGCAGAATATTATCTGAATGGTGACAGGTTAGGAAAAGGGGAGGTGCAACGAGACCTGGGTGTCATGGTACATCAGTCATTGAAAGTTGGCATGCAGGTACAGCAGGCGGTGAAGAAGGCAAATGGTATGTTGGCCTTCATAGCTAGGGGATTTGAGTATAGGAGCAGGGAGTTCTTACTGCAGTTGTACAGGGCCTTGGTGAGGCCACACCTTGAATATTGTGTTCAGTTTTGGTCTCCTAATCTGAGGAAGGACGTTCTTGCTATTGAGGGAGTGCAGCGAAGGTTCACCAGACTGATTCCTGGGATGGCAGGACTGACATATGAAGAAAGACTGGATCGACTAGACTTATATTCACTGGAATTTAGAAGAATGAGAGGGGATCTCATAGAAACATATAAAATTCTGACGGGTTTAGACAGGTTAGATGCAGGAAGAACGTTCCCGATGTTGGGGAAGTCCAGAACCAGGGGTCACCAGTCTAAGGATAAGGGGTAAACCATTTAGGACCGAGATGAGGAGAAACTTCTTCACTCAGAGAATTGTGAACCTGTGGAATTCTCTACCGCAGAAAGTTGTTGAGGCCAGTTCGTTAGATATATTCAAAAGGGAGTTAGATGTGGTCCTTACGGCTAAAGGGATCAAGGGGGATGGAGAGAAAGCAGGAATGGGGAACTGAGGTGAATGATCAGCCATGATCTTATTGAATGGTGGTGCAGGCTCGAAGGGCCGAATGGCCTACTCCTGCACCTATTTTCTATGTTTATTTTGTAGCTCCTTCATGGCAAGCGAGCCCCCAGGTGGGCAGAGGATACGTTACAAGGGACCACCCTCAAAGCCCACCCTGATAAAGTGCAACATCCCCCACCGACACCTGGGAGTCCCTGGGCCCAAAGACCAGTCCCGCCCTCAGTGGAGGAAGTGCATCCGGGAGGGCGCTGAGCACCTCGAGTCTCGTCGCCGAGAGCGCGCAGAAAGCGAGCGCAGGCAGCGGAAGGAGCGTGCGGCAAACCAGTCCCACCCTCCCCTTTCCCTCACATACCTTGGTGTGCCCAAACTTGTACTGATTCCGATCCACATCCAGAGACCCCAGCAGCTTCTCCGCTCCCTTCTTGCTGTCAATGAACTGGCCTTCGGGGATGGCCGCTGGGTTCAGGATCCGATACCTGGGCAAAGAAGAGAGTTTGGGAGAGGAGAGTGGCTTTGCACTCCGCCGGGAATCACCGTCATTTCGCGACCCCATCTTCCGGGCGATTAACGCCCCGATATCTCCTTGGTATCAAGCTTAAGACCTTCTTACATCGATGGCCTTGAGCCCAGCGAAAACATGTCGATTTCCGATAGACCGCAACCCACCTTCTCTCCATCTCTCTCATCCCCACCTACCCACCTTCTCTCCATCTCTCTTACCCCCACCTACCCACCTTCTCTCCATCTCTCTTACCCCCACCTACCCACCTTCTCTCCATCTCTCTTACCCCCTCCTACCCACCTTCTCTCCATCTCTCTTACCCCCACCTACCCACCTTCTCTCCATCTCTCTTACCCCCACCTACCCACCTTCTCTCCATCTCATCATGTGGCCTACTCCTGCACCTATTTTCTATGTTTCTATGTTTCTATTTATATTTGGACTTTCAAAAGGCTATTGACAAGGTCCCACACAAGAGATTGGTGTGCAAAATTAAGGCACATGGTATTGGGGGTAATGTACTGACGTGGATAGAGAACTGGTTGGCAGACAGGAAGCAGAGAGTCGGGATAAACGGGTCCTTTTCAGAATGGCAGGCAGTGACTAGTGGGGTGCCGCAGGGCTCAGTGCTGGGACCCCAGCTATTTACAATATACATTAATGATTCAGACGAAGGAATTGAATGTAATATCTCCAAGTTTGCAGATGACACTAAGCTGGGTGGCGGTGTGAGCTGTGAGGAGGATGCTAAGAGGCTGCAGGGTGACTTGGACAGGTTAGGTGAGTGGGCAAATGCATGGCAGATGCAGTATAATGTGGATAAATGTGAGGTTATCCACTTTGGTGGCAAAAACAGGAAGGAAGAATATTATCTGAATGGTGACAGATTAGGAAAAGGGGAGGTGCAACGAGACCTGGGTGTCATGGTACATCAGTCATTGAAAGTTGGCATGCAGGTACAGCAGGTGGTGAAGAAGGAAAATGGTATGTTGGCCTTCATAGCGAGAGGATTTGAGTATAGGAGCAGGGAGGTCTTACTGCAGTGGTACAGGGCCTTGGTGAGACCACACCTTGAGTATTGTGTTCAGTTTTGGTCTCCTAATCTGAGGAAGTACGTTCTTGCTATTGAGGGAGTGCAGCGAAGGTTCACCAGACTGATTCCCGGGATGGCAGGACTGACATATGAGGAAAGACTGGATCGACTAGGCTTATATTCACTGGAATTTAGAAGAATGAGAGGGGATCTCAGAGAAACATATAAAATTCTGACGGGACTGGACAGGTTAGATGCAGGAAGAATGTTCCCGATGTTGGGGAAGTCCAGAACCAGGGGTCACAGTCTAAGGATAAGGGGTAAGCCATTTAGGACCGAGATGAGGAGAAACTTCTTCACTCAGAGAATTGTGAACCTGTGGAATTCTCCACCGCAGAGAGTTGTTGAGGCCAGTTCGTTGGCTATATTCAAAAGGGAGTTAGATGTGGCCCTTGATGCTAAAGGGATCAAGGGGTATGGAGAGAAAGCAGGAAAGGGGTACTGAGGGAATGATCAGCCATGATCATATTGAATGGTGGTGCAGGCTCGAAGGGCTGAATGGCCTACTCCTGCACCTATTTTCTATGTTTCTATGTTTCTATCTCCCTCAACTCAACCCACCTTCTCCCATAGCCATCGATCGCACCAACCAACAATAAGAACATAAGAAATAGGAAGTCAAGATCAGGTCGAAGAGCAGCCCTGATCTCATTGAATGGCGGAGCAGGCTCGAGGGGCCGAATGGCCGATGCCAGCACCTATTTCTTATGTTCTTTTGCTCCCCGTGGATTGGGAGAGATATACGCACCTCTGTCGGAAATCCCCATAAAGGATACGATTGGGGAAACCCTTGCGGCAGATTCTGATGCCCTCCAGAACTCCGTTACACCTCAGTTGATGCATGACCAAAGGGTTGTCCATCTCGCCTAACACGGAGACAGGAAAATCACTCGTCAGCGAAGAGTTAGACTATCAACATTCAGGTGTCAGCTTGGCTCGGTCGGTCTCATTCTCCCCCATTCCCTCAGTACTGCCCCTCCGACAGTGCGGCGCTCCCTCAGTACTGCCCCTCCGACAGTGCGGCGCTCCCTCAGTACTGCCCCTCCGACAGTGCAGCGCTCCCTCAGTACTGCCCCTCCGACAGTGCGGCGCTCCCTCAGTACTGCCCCTCCGACAGTGCGCCGCTCCTTCAGTACTGCCCCTCCGACAGTGCGGCACTCCCTCAGTACTGCCCCTCCGACAGTGCGGCGCTCCCTCAGTACTGCCCCTCCGACAGTGCGGAGCTCCCTCAGTACGCCCCTCCGACAGTGCGGCACTCCCTCAGTACTGCCCCTCCGACAGTGCAATGCTCCCTCAATACTGCCCCTCCGACAGTGCGGCGCTCCCTCAGTACTGCCCCTCCGACAGTGCGATGCTCCCTCAGTACTGCCCCTCCGACAGTGCGGCGCTCCCTCAGTACTGCCCCTCCGACATCGCGGCACTCCCTCAGTACT
This sequence comes from Pristiophorus japonicus, assembly GCF_044704955.1. Lineage (NCBI taxonomy): Eukaryota > Metazoa > Chordata > Chondrichthyes > Pristiophoridae > Pristiophorus > Pristiophorus japonicus. The sequence goes on from NW_027254910.1 coordinate 98,753, forward strand.
GCCCCTCCGACAGTGCGGCGCTCCCTCAGTACTGCCCCTCCGACAGTGCGGCGCTCCCTCAGTACTGCCCCTCCGACATCGCGGCACTCCCTCAGTACTGCCCCTCCGACAGTGCGGCGCTCCCTCAGTACTGCCCCTCCGACAGTGCGATGCTCCCTCAGTACTGCCCCTCCAACAGTGTGGCACTCCCTCAGTACTGCTACTAGGGTTCAAGCCAATTCACCAGGCTGACTGAGTGAGGGGCAGTACTGAGATAGGGCTGCACTGTCGGAGGGGCAGTACTGAGGGAGCGCCGCACTGTCGGAGGGACAGTACTGAGGGAGCGCCGCACTGTCGGAGGGACAGTGTCACTCCTGTGTCCACCACTCCCAGTATTACACTTTCTTACCTGGACATTTCCGTTCATTCGGGATGATGCAACGTACAAAATGCGGGTGTGTGGTCCTCAAATTTGTCATTAATTTATTTAAGTTCTCCTAGGGGTGAGAAAGAATATCGTTCACTCTCTGTGTAACTGTACAGAGTCACTGTTTATTCAGGGTAAAGGTCACTCTCTGTAACTGTGCAGAGTCACTGTTTGTTCAGGATAAGGGTCACTCACTAACTGTACAGAGTCACTGTTTATTCAGGGTAAGGGTCACTCACTAACTGTACAGAGTCACTGTTTATTCAGGGTAAGGGTCACTCACTAACTGTACAGAGTCACTGTTTATTCAGGGTAAGGGTCACTCACTAACTGTACAGAGTCACTGTTTATTCAGGGTAAGGGTCACTCACTAACTGTACAGAGTCACTGTTTATTCAGGGTAAGGGTCACTCACTGTAACTGTACAGAGTCACTGTTTATTCAGGGTAAGGGTCACTCACTGTGTAACTGTACAGAGTCGCTGTTTATTCAGGGTAAGGGTCACTCACTGTAACTGTATAGAGTCACTGTTTATTCAGGGTAAGGGTCACTCACTGTAACTGTACAGAGTCACTGTTTATTCAGGATAAGGGTCACTCACTAACTGTACAGAGTTACTGTTTATTCAGGGTAAGGGTCACTCACTGTAACTGTACAGAGTCACTGTTTATTCAGGGTAATGGTCACTCACTGTAACTGTACAGAGTCACTGTTTATTCAGGGTAAGGGTCACTCACTGTAACTGTACAGAGTCACTGTTTATTCAAGGTAAGGGTCACTCACTAACTGTACAGAGTCACTGTTTATTCAGGGTAAGGGTCACTCACTAACTGTACAGAGTCACTGTTTATTCAGGGTAAGGGTCACTCACTAACTGTACAGAGTCACTGTTTATTCAGGGTAAGGGTCACTCACTAACTGTACAGAGTCACTGTTTATTCAGGGTAAGGGTCACTCACTAACTGTACAGAGTCACTGTTTATTCAGGGTAAGGGTCACTCACTGTGTAACTGTACAGAGTCACTGTTTATTCAGGGTAAGGGTCACTCACTAACTGTACAGAGTCACTGTTTATTCAGGGTAAGGGTCACTCACTGTAACTGTACAGAGTCACTGTTTATTCAGGGTAAGGGTCACTCACTGTGTAACTGTACAGAGTCACTGTTTATTCAGGGTAAGGGTCACTCACTGTAACTGTACAGAGTCACTGTTTATTCAGGGTAAGGGTCACTCACTGTGTAACTGTACAGAGTCACTGTTTATTCAGGGTAAGGGTCACTCACTGTGTAACTGTACAGAGTCACTGTTTATTCAGGGTAAGGGTCACTCACTGTAACTGTACAGAGTCACTGTTTATTCAGGGTAAGGGTCACTCACTAACTGTACAGAGTCACTGTTTATTCAGGGTAAGGGTCACTCACTAACTGTACAGAGTCACTGTTTATTCAGGGTAAGGATCACTCTCTGTGACAGATGCACTTACCCTGTGCAGTGCAGACACCGTCTGAAATGATGAACCTTTCTTTTTGCTCCCTTTGCCCTTGGTATCTGTCAGATAAAATTGGAAAATATGTAGAAGACCTTTGCGAGATTGACACTCATCTGTTAATTGAACCCCCTGTGCGTGAGAAAGTTCAGAGATTTTAATGCAAGATCTTAATCGGTCACCTGCAACCACCCTCGGTCTCTCTCCTGTATCTGGGGAGGTCTCTCTAACCCCCCCTCTCACACACTCCTGTATCTGGGGAGGTCCCTCTAACCCTCTCACACACTCCTGTATCTGGGGAGGTCCCTCTAACCCCCTCTCACACACTCCTGTATCTGGGGAGGTCCCTCTAACCCCTCTCTCACACACTCCTGTATCTGGGGAGCTCCCTCTAACCCCTCTCTCTCACACTCCTGTACCTGGGGAGGTCCCTCTAACCCCCTCTCACACTCCTGTATCTGGGAAGGTCCCTCTTACCATTCTTTCTCACACACTCCTGTATCTGGGGAGGTCCCTCTAAACTCTCTCACACACTCCTGTATCTGGGGTGTTCCCTCTAACCCCTCTCTCACACACTCCTGTATCTGGGGGGGGGGTCCCTCTAACCCCTCTCTCACACACTCCTGTGTCTGGGGAGGTCCCTCTAACCCCTCTCTCTCACACATGCTCCTGTACCTGGGGAGGTCCCTCTAACCCCTCTCTCACACACTGCTGTATCTGGGGAGGTCACTCTAACCCCTCTCTCACAAATGCTCCTGTATCTGGATAGGTCCCTCTAACCTCTCTAAGGATTATGGTAGGGTCAAGTATCATGGTTGGGTCAAGGGTCCTGTTTGGGCCAAGAGCCATTGTCAGGTCAAGGGTCATTGTTAGGTCAAGGGTCATGGTTGAGCCAAGGGTTATTGTTGGGTCAAGTGTCATGTTTGTGTCAAGGATCATGATTGGGTCAAGGGTCGCAGTTCGGCCAAGGGTCACTGTCAGGTCAAGCACCCACCAGAATCGGCTCCAGCGTAGTTGGCGAAGAGATTGCCCAAGATCTTCATGGAGGACTTCTGGTAGAGGCCAACCACCGTCTCATTCAGCGGGTCCTTGTTCTTCTGGAGCCAGCCCGAGATGTTGTAGTCCACCGTGCCCGCGTAGTGCATCAGCGCAAAGTGGGCCTCAGGCTTCCCCTTGACCACTCGTGGTTTCTGGAAGTTGGCCGACTTGCCCAGGTGGTTGTCGTAGAGTTTGGCCTTGAAGGTCATGTCGCTGGCCTTGGGAAACATGCACTCCTCCTCCAGGATGGACATGATGCCCATGGGCTGTGGGGG
>NW_027254910.1:104457-114054 GCF_044704955.1 Pristiophorus japonicus
TCCGAAAACGCCTCCATTTTAACAATTCTCCCCCTCGTTTTCAAATCATCTCTATGGCCTCCTCGCCCCTCTCTGTCTCTACAAACCTCCGAGATCTCTGCAATCCTCCAATTCTGGTATCTTACAATAGAACACAAGAAATAGGAGCAGGAGTCGGCCATTCGGCCCCTCGAGCCTGCTCCGCCATTTAATACGATCATGGCTGATCCGATCATGGACTCAGCTCCACTTCCCCGCCCGCTCCCCATAACCCTTCACTCCCTTATCGCTCAAAAATCTGTCTATCTCCACCTTAAATATATTCAATGTCCCAGCCTCCACAGCTCTCTGGGGCAGAGAATTCCACAGATTTACAACCCTCTGAGAGAAGAAATTCCTCCTCATCTCAGTTTTAAAGGGGCGGCCCCTTATTCTAAGACCATGCCTCCTAGTTCTAGTCTCTCCCATCAGTGGAAACATCCTCTCTGCATCCACCTTGTCGAGCCCCCTCATAGTCTTACACATTTCGATAAGATCACCTCTCATTCTTCTGAACTCCAATGAGTAGAGGCCCAACCTCCTCAACTTTTCCTCATAAGTCAACCCCCTCATCTCCGGAATCAACCGAGTGAACCTTCTCTGAACTGCCTCCAAAGCAAGTATATCCTTTCGTAAATATGGAGACCAAAACTGCACGCAGTACTCCAGGTGTGGCCTCACCAATAGCCGGTATAACTGGAGCAAGACTTCCCTGCTTTTATACTCCATCCCCTTTGCAATAAAGGCCAAGATACCATTGGCCTTCCTGATCACTTGCTGTACCTGCAGACTAACCTTTTGTGTTTCATGCACAAGGACCCCCAGGACCCTCTGTACTGCGGCACTTTGCAATCTTTCTCCATTTAAATAATAACTTGCTCTTTGATTCTTTTCTGCCAAAGTGCATGACCTCACACTTTCCCACATTATACTCCATCTGACAAATTTTTGCCCACTCACTTAGCCTGTCTATGTCCTTTTGCAGATTTTTTGTGACCTCCTCACAAATTGCTTTTCCTCCCATCTTTGTATCGTCAGCAAACTTGGCTACGTTACACTCGGTCCCTTCTTCCAAGTCGTTAATGTAGATTGTAAATAGTTGGGGTCCCAGCACTGATCCCTGCGGCACCCCACTGGTTACTGTTTGCCAACCCGAGAATGAACCATTTATCCCGACTCTCTGTTCTCTGTGAGTTAGCCAATCCTCTATCCATGCTAATATATTACCCCCAACCCCCGTGAACTTTTATCTTGTGCAGTCACCTTTTATGTGGCACCTTGTCAAATGCCTTCTGGAAATCCAAATACACCACATCCACTGGTTCCCCTTTATCCATCCTGTTCGTTACATCCTCAAAGAACTCCAGCAAATCTGTCAAACGTGACTTCCCCTTCATAAATCCATGCTGACTCTGCCTGACTGAATTTTGCTTTTCCAAATGTCCTGCTACTGCTTCTTTAATAATGGACTCCAACATTTTCCCACCCACAGATGTTAGGCTAACTGCTCTATAGTTTCCTGCTTTCTGTCTGCCTCCTTTTTTAAAGAGGGGCTTTACAATTGCAGTTTTCCAATCTGCACATTGCCTCTTGTACATCTCCCGTATTCCATCGTTTCGCCATTGGCAGGCGTGCTGTCAGCTGCCTGGGGTCCCAAGCTCTGGTGTTCGCTCCCTAAACCTAACCACCTCTCTCTCCTCCTTTAAGACGGTTCTTAAAGACCACTTCCTTGAACAAGCCGAGAGGTTATAACTCTTATATAACTCTGACCAGGCTGGGGCTGAGGGGTGACGCAACAGGATTCTTTAAGATTAATGAAGGGGGATCAATAGGCTGGGGGGTAGGGAAGATGTCTCCACGTGTAGGGGAGATCAAAGCTCCTTCGAGCAGAGAAGGTTAAACAGGAGACTGACCAGAATGGTCCCAGAGATGAGAGACTTAAGTTACGTGGAAACATAGAAACATAGAAAATTGGTGCAGGAGCAGGCCATTCGGCCCTTCGAGCCTGCACCACCATTCAATAAGATCATGGCTGAACATGCAACTTCAGTATCCCATTCCTGCTTTCCCTCCATACCCCTTGATCCCTTTAGCCGTAAGGGCCACATCTAACTCCCTTTTGAATGTATCTAACGAACTGGCCTCAACAACTTTCTGCGGCAGGGAATTCCACAGGTTCACAACTCTCTGAGTGAAGAAGTTTCTCCTCATCTTGGTCCTAAATGGCCTACCCCTTATCCTTAGACTGTGACCCCTGGTTCTGGACTTCCCCAACATCAGGAACATTCTTCCTGCATCTAACCTGTCCTGTCCCGTCAGAATTTTATATGTTTCTAGAGATCTCCTCTCATTCTTCTAAATTCCAGTGAATATAAGTCTAGTCGATCCAGTCTTTCTTCATATGTCAGTCCTGCCATCCCAGGAATCAGTCTGGTGAACCTTCGCTGCACTCCCTCAATAGCAAGAATGTCCTTCCTCAGATTAGGAGACCAAAACTGAACACAATATTCCAGGTGTGGTCTCACCAAGGCCCTGTACAACTTCAGTAAGACCTCCCTGCTCCTATACTCAACATGCCGTTTACCTTCTTCACCACCTGCTGTACCTGTATGTCAACTTTCAGTGACTGATGTACCATGACACCCAGGTCTCGTTGCACCTCCCCTTTTCCTAATCTGTCACCATTCAGATAATATTCTGTCTTCCTGTTTTTGCCACCAAAGTGGATAACCTCACATTTATCCACATTATACTGCATCTGCCATGCATTTGCCCACTCACCTAACCTGTCCAAGTCACCCTGCAGCCTCTTAGCATCCTCCTCACAGCTCACACCGCCACCCAGCTTAGTGTCATCTGCAAACTTGGAGATATTACATTCAATTCCTTCATCTAAATCATTAATGTATATTGTAAATAGCTGGGGTCCCAGCACTGAACCCTGCGGCACTCCACTAGTCACTGCCTGCCATTCTGAAAAGGACCCGTTTATTCTCACTCTGTGCTTCCTGTCTGCCAACCAGTTCTCTATCCACGTCAGTACATTACCTCCAGTACATGTACTTTAATTTTGCACACCGATCTCTTGTGTGGGACCTTGTCAAAAGACTTTTGAAAGTCCAAATACACCACATCCACTGGTTCTCCCTTGTCCACTTGACTAGTTACATCCTCAAAAAATTCCAGAAGATTTGTCAAGCATGATTTCCATTTCATAAATCCATGCTGACTTGGACCGATCCTGCCACTGCTTTCCAAATGCGCTGCTATTTCATCTTTAACAATTGATTCCAGCATTTTCCCCACTACTGATGTCAGGCTAACCGGTCTATAATTCCCTGTTTTCTCTCTCCCTCCTTTTCTAAAAAGTGGTGTTACATTAGCTACCCTCCAGTCCATAGGAACCGATCCAGAATCTATAGACTGTTGGAAAATGACCACCAATGCATCCACTATTTCTATGGCCACTTCCTTAAGTACTCTGGGATGCTCAGGCCTTGGGGATTCATCGGCCTTCAATCCCATCAATTTTCCTAACACAATTTCCTGACTAATAAGGATTTCCTTCAGTTCCTCCTTCTCACTAGACCCTCGGTCCCCTAATATTTTCAGAAGGTTATTTGTGTCTTCCTTCATGAAGACAGAACCAAAGTATTTGTTCACTTGGTCTGCCATTTCTTAGTTCCTCATTATAAATTCACCTGAATCTGACTGCAAGGGACCTATGTTTGTCTTCACTAATCTTTTTCTCTTCATATATCTATAGAAGCTTTATGTTCCCGGCATGCTCTATTTTCCCGCTCCTAATTAAACCCTTTGTCCTCCTCTGCTGAATTCTAAATTTCTCCCAGTCCTCAGGTTTGCTGCTTTTTCTGGCCAATTTATATACCTCTTCCTTGGATTTAACACTATCCTTAATTTCCCTTGTTAGCCACGGTTGAGCCACCTTCCCCGTTTTATGTTTACTCCACACAGGGATGTACAATTGTTGTAGTTCATCCATGTGATCTTTAAATGTTTGCCATTGCCTATCCACCGTCAACCTTTAAGTATCATTTGCCAGTCTATTCTAGCCAATTCACGTCTCATACCATCGAAGTTACCTTTCCTTAAGTTCAGGATTCTAGTCTCTGAATTAACTGTGTCACTCTCCATCCTAATAAAGAATTCTACCATATTATGGTCACTCTTCCCCAAGGGGCCTCGCACAACAAGATTGTTAATTAGTCCCTTCTCATTACACATCACCCAGTCTAGGATGGCCAGCTCTCTAGTTGGTTCCTCGACATATTGGTCAAGAAAACCATCCCTAATACATTCCAGGAAATCCTCCTCCACCGTATTGCTATCAGTTTGGGTTAGCCCAATCTATATGTAGATTAAAGTCGCCCATGATAACTGCTGTACCTTTATTGCACACATCCCTAATTTCTTGTTTGATGCTGTCCCCATCCTCACTACGACTGTTTGGTGGTCTGTACACAACTCCCACTAGCGTTTTCTGCCCTTTGGTATTCCGCAGCTCCACCTATACTGATTCCACATCATCCAGGCCAATGTCCTTCCTTACTATTGCATTAATTTCCTCTTTAACCAGCAACGCTACCCCGCCTCCTTTTCCTCTCTGCCTATCCTTCCTGAATGTTGAATACCCCTGGATGTTGAGTTCCCAGCCTTGGTCACCCTGGAGCCATGTCTCCGTGATGCCAAATTACATCACATCCGTTAACTGCTATCTGCGCAGTTAATTCATCCACCTTATTCCGAATACCCCTCGCATTGAGGCACAGAGTCTTCAGGCTTGTTTTTTTATAACACTCTTTGTCCTTTTAGAATTATGTTGTAATGTGGCCCATTTTGATTTCTGCCCTTGGGTTTCTCTGCCCTCCACTTTTTCTTATCTCCTCTCTATCTTTTGCTTCTGCCCCCATTGTTGTAGTTCATCCATGTGATCTTTAAGTGTCTGCCATTGCCTATCCACCGTCAACCCTTTAAGTATTATTCTCCAGTCTATTCTATTCTGGGTGCCGTACTTTCGGGAGGATGTGAAGGCCTTAGAGAGGGTGCAGAGGGAGATTGGCCAGAATGGTCCCGGGGATGAGGGAATTCAGTGACGTGGAGAGACTGAACAAGCTGGGATTGTTCTCCTTAGAGCGGAGAAGGTTAAGGAGGAGATTTGATCAAGGTGTTCAAAATCATGACGGGTTTTGATGGAGTAAATCGGGAAAACCTGTTCCCAGGGGCAGGGAGCTCGGTAACCAGAGGGACACAGTTTGACCTGGGTGTCATGGTACATCAGTCATTGAAGGTTGGCATGCAAGTACAGCAGGCGGTGAAGAAGGCAAATGGCATGTTGGCCTTCATAGCGAGGGGATTTGAGTATAGGAGCAGGGAGGTCTTACTGCAGTTGTACAGGGCCTTGGTGAGACCACACCTTGAATATTGTGTTCGTTTTGGTCTCTTAATCTGAGGGAGGGCGTTCTTGCTACTGAGGGAGTGCAGCGAAGGTTCACCAGACTGATTCCCGGGATGGCAGGACTGACATATGAGGAGAGACTGGATCGACTGGGCTTATATTCACTGGAGTTTAGAAGGATGAGAGGGAATCTCATAGAAACATATAAAATTCTGACAGGACGGGACAGGTTAGATGCGGGAAGAATGATCCCGATGTTGGGGAAGTCCAGAACCAGGGGACACAGTCTAAGGATAAGCCATTTAGGACTGAGATGAGGAGAAACTTCTTCACTCAGAGAGTTGTTAACCTGTGGAATTCTCTACCGCAGAGAGTTGTTGAGGCCAGTTCATTGGATATATTCAAGAGGGAGTTAGATGTGGCCCTTACGGCTAAAGGGATCAAGGGGTACGGAGAGAAAGCAGGAAAGGGGTACTGAGGGAATGATCAGCCATGGTCATATTGAATGGTGGTGCAGGCTCGAAGGGCCGAATGGCCTACTCCTGCACCTATTTTCTATGATAATCGGCAGAAGAACCAGAGGGAGAAGATGGGGAGAACGTGTTTACGGAGCGAGTTGTTGCGATCATAACGCGCTGCCTGGAAGGGCGGTGGGAGCAGATTCAATAGTAACCTTCAAACGGGGGAATTAATTCAATACTTGATGGGGAAACATTTGCTGGGCTGTGGGGAAAGGGCGAGTGGGGGAGTGCGACTGATTTGATCGCTCTGTCACAGAGCCCGGCACAGGACCCGATGGGCCCAATGGCCTCCTCCTACGCGGTATCATTCTACGATTGTGTGAAAAAGAAGGGCCCGACATATAAGACAGTCACGAATCGACCCAATCGGAAAGTCAGGAGAAACTTCTTTACCCAGAGAGCGGTGAGAAAAAAAATTAAAGACTTGCATTTCTATAGCGCCTTTCACGACCACCGGACGTCCCAAAGCGCTTTACAGCCAATGAAGTACTTTTGGAGTGCGCTCACTGTTCCACTGTAGGAAACGCGGCAGCCAATTTGCGCACAGCAAGCTCCCACACACAGCGATGTGATAATGACCCAGATCATCTGTTTTTGTCCAGCCGAGACAGCAGACGGGGCCTCGGTTTAACGCCTCATCCAAAAGACTGCCCCTCCGACAGTGCGGCGCTCCCTCAGTACCGCCCCTCCGACAGTGCGGCGCTCCCTCAGTGCTGCCCCTCCGACAGTGCGGCGCTCCCTCAGTACTGCCCCTCCGACAGTGCGGCACTCCCTCAGTACTGCCCCTCCGACAGTGCGGCGCTCCCTCAGTACTGACCCTCCGACAGTGCGGCGCTCCCTCAGTGCTGCCCCTCCGACAGTGCGGCGCTCCCTCAGTACTGCCCCTCCGACAGTGCGGCGCTCCCTCAGTACTGCCCCTCCGACAGTGCGGCGCTCCCTCAGTACTGCCCCTCCGACAGTGCGGCGCTCCCTCAGTACTGACCCTCCGACAGTGCGGCGCTCCCTCAGTACTGACCCTCCGACAGTGCGGCTCTCCCTCAGTACTGCCCCTCCGACAGTGCGGCACTCCCTCAGTACTGCCCCTCCGACAGTGCGGCTCTCCCTCAGTACTGCCCCTCCGACAGTGCGGCGCACGCTCAGTACTGCCCCTCCGACAGTGCGGCACTCCCTCAGTGCTGACCCTCCGACAGTGCGGCTCTCCCTCAGTACCGCCCCTCCGACAGCGCAGTACGGCGCTCCCTCAGTACTGACCCTCCGACAGTGCGGCTCTCCCTCAGTACTGACCCTCCAACAGTGCGGCTCTCCCTCAGTACCGCCCCTCCGACAGTGCGGCGCTCCCTCAGTACTGCCCCTCCGACAGTGCGGCGCTCCCTCAGTACTGCCCCTCCGACAGTGCGGCACTCCCTCAGTACCACCCCTCCGACAGCGCAGTACGGCGCTCCCTCACTACTGACCCTCCAACAGTGCGGCTCTCCCTCAGTACTGCAATGGGAGTGTCAGCCAAGATTTTTCTGCTCAAGTCCCTGGAGTGGGACTCGAACCCACAACCTCCTGACCCAGAGGCGAGAGTGCTGCCCACTGAGACATGGCTGACAATGAGACGGAGCTAAAAATGTGGAACTCGCTGGCACAGGGAGGGGTTGAGGCGAATAGTGTCGATGTAGTTCAGGGGAAGCTGGATAAACACTTGAGGGTTTTGGTGATGGGGGAGAAGGCTCGAGTGGAGCTTAAACTCCGGCACGGACTCGATGGGCCGAATGGACTGTTCCTGGGCTGTGAATTCTTGCGAAGTGACTGAATGTTGAGTGATACTCACGTCAAAGATCTCGAACCCCGCGATGTCCAACACACCGATGAAATACTGTCTCGGGAGTTTGGTGTCCAGCGATTGGTTGATTCTGAGCACCATCCAGTTAAACATCTTCTCGTAGACGGACTTGGCCAAAGCTCCGATTGAGTAGGACACCTGCGGGGGCGGGGGAGAGAGAGAGGGAGAGAGAGAAAGAGGGGGAGAGAGAGAGAGAGAGAGGGGGAGAGAGGGAGGGGGAAAGAGAGGGGATAGAGAGAGAGAGAGAGACAGTGGGAGAGACAGAGAGAGAGAGAGAGAGACGGAGGTAGAGAGGGGGAGGGGAGAGGGAGAGAGGGAGGGAGAGAGAGGGGAGAGAGAGAGAGACAGAGAGAGAGAGACAGAGAGAGAGGGAGAGAGAGAGGTGGAGGTAGAGAGGGAGGGGGAGAGAGGGAGAGAGAGAGGGAGAGGAAGAGAGAGAGAGGAAAGAGAAAGAGGGAGAGAAAGCGAGAGAGAGTGACGGAGGTAGAGAGGGGGATGATGAGAGGGAGAGAAAGAGGGAGAGAGGGGGAGAGAGAGGGAGGAAGGGAGGGAGGGAGGGAGAGAGAGAGGGGATAGAGGGAGAGAGGGGGAAAGAGACAGAGAGGGAGCGAGAGGGGGAGCGAGAGGGGGAGAGGGAGAGAGAGGGAGAGGGAGAGGGAGAGGAAGAGAGGGGGAGAGAGGGAGGGCGGGAGGGAGAGGGAGAGAGTGAGGGGGGAAAGAGAGGTCGAGAGAGGGAGAGAGTTAGAGGGAGAGAGGAGTAGGTTGAGGGAAGGAGAGGGAGAGGGGGTGAGGGAAAGAGAGAGGGGGAGATGGGGGGGAGAGAGAGGGGGGAGGGGTGGGAGAGGGGGAGATGGGAGGGGAGAGGGAGCGGGAGTGATAGAGATGGGGAGAGAGCGGACATAGATAGGTTAAAAGCAGATGGCATAATATTAAAGGTGTACCTGCCCTGGGAGTGTTTGATGGGACAATGTAGAGGGAGCTTTACTTTGTATCTAACCCCCTGTATCTGCCCTGGGAGTGTTTGATGGGACATTGTAGAGGGAGCTTTACTCTGTATCTAACCCCCTGTACCTGCCCTGGGAGTGTTTGATGGGACAGTGTAGAGGGAGCTTTACTCTGTATCTAACCCCCTGTACCTGCCCTGGGAGTGTTTGATGGGACGGTGTAGAGGGAGCTTTACTCTGTATCTAACCCCGTGCTGTACCTGCCCTGGGTGTGTTTGATGGGACAGTGTAGAGGGAGCTTTACTCTGTATCTAACCCCGTGCTGTACCTGCCCTGGGAGTGTTTGATGGGACAGTGAGAGCTTTACTCTCTATCTAACCCCCTGTACCTGCACTGGGAGTGTTTGATGGGACAGTGTAGAGGGAGCTTTACTCTGTATCTAACCCCCTGTACCTGCCCTGGGAGTGTTTGATGGGACAGTGTAGAGGGAGCTTTACTCTGTATCTAACCCCCTGTACCTGCCCTGGGAGTGTTTGATGGGACAGTGTAGAGGGAGCTTTACTCTGTATCTAACCCCATGCTGTACCTGCCCTGGGAGTGTTTGATGGGACAGTGTAGAGGGAGCTTTACTCTGTATCTAACCCCCTGTACCTGCCCTGGGAGTGTTTGATGGGACAGTGTAGAGGGAGCTTTACTCTGTATCTAACCCCCTGTACCTGCCCTGGGAGTGTTTGATGGGACAGTGTCGAGGGAGCTTTACTCTGTATCTAACCCCCTGTACCTGCCCTGGGATTGTTTGATTGGACGATGTAGGGGAGGGCTCCCAGGGATGTTGAAGATCGGACGTGTACCTGTTGAACATTCTGGCCC
>NW_027254910.1:119254-138699 GCF_044704955.1 Pristiophorus japonicus
GGGATTGAGTGAGGTGGGGTTGAGGGAGGTGGGATTGAGTGAGGTGGGATTGAGTGAGGTGGGGTTGAGGGAGGTGGGATTGAGTGAGGTGGGATTGAGTGAGGTGGGGTTGAGGGAGGTGGGATTGAGTGAGGTGGGATTGAGGGAGGTAGGATTGAGTGAGGTGGGGTTGAGGGAGGTGGGATTGAGTGAGGTGGGGTTGAGGGAGGTGGGATTGAGTGAGGTGGGATTGCGGGAGGTGGGATTGAGGGAGGTGGGGTTGAGGGAGGTAGGATTGAGTGAGGTGGGATTGAGGGAGGTGGGGTTGAGAGAGGTGGGGACAGAGGACGATGAGACCAATGTCGGACGTACCCAGTAGTTCGGGTTTTTTCATGGAGAGGATCTGGTAGAAGATATGATAATTCCTCTCAGACCTGAGCTGGAAGATGACCCTGGACTTCTCCAGGAGATCTGCATTTGGGGAAAGAAGGGATCTGAGTTAGTTGGCGGAGCGTCGCACATCAGGACGATGAAAATATAACTTCGAACAGAACTTTGTCCGTCACTTACAGGTCTCAATATCAGCGGAGGCCAGCTTCCCAGTTGCTGCGAAGTGAATGCGGATGAACTTTCCCTGGAAAAGAAGACGTCGGGATGGGAAGTGAATCAGGTGCAAGGTCACAGCGATTTCTCGTGGAACAAGGCACAGGAAGAGGCCACAAACAAACCCTTTTAAAGTCAAAACCTTTGCACTAACGGGACTGGACAGGTTAGATGCAGGAAGAATGTTCCCGATGTTGGGGAAGTCCAGAACCAGGGGTCACAGTCTAAGGATAAGGGGTAAGCCATTTAGGACCGAGATGAGGAGAAACTTCTTCACTCAGAGAGTGGTGAACCTGTGGAATTCTCTACCACAGAAAGTTGTTGAGGCCAGTTCGTTAGATATATTCAAAAGGGAGTTAGATATGGCCCTTACGGCCAAAGGGATCAAGGGGTATGGAGAGAAAGCAGGAAAGGGGTACTGAAGTTGAATGGTCCCAGTCAGCAACGATTTATGAAAGGGAAATCATGCTTGACAAATCTTCTGGAATTTTTTGAGGCTGTAACTAGTCGAGTGGACAAGGGGGAACCAGTGGATGTGGTGTATTTGGACTTTCAAAAGGCTTTTGACAAGGTCCCACACAAGAGATTGGTGTGCACAATTAAAGCACATGGTATTGGGGGTAATGTACTGACGTGGATAGAGAACTGGTTGGCAGACAGGAAGCAGAGAGTCGGGATAAACGGGTCCTTTGCAGAATGGCAGGCAGTGACTAGTGGAGTGCCGCAGGATTCAGTGCTGGGACCCCAGCTATTTACAATATACATTAATGATTTAGATGAAGGAATTGAATGTAATATTTCCAAGTTTGCAGATGACACTAAGCTGGGTGGCGGTGTGAGCTGTGAGGAGGATGCTAAGAGGCTGCAGGGTGACTTGGACAGGTTTGGTGAGTGGGCAAATGCATGGCAGATGCAGTATAATGTGGATAAATGTGAGGTTATCCACTCTGGTGGCAAAAACAGGAAGGCAGAATATTATCTGAATGGCGACAGATTAGGAAAAGGGGAGGTGCAACGAGACCTGGGTGTCATGGTACATCAGTCATTGAAAGTTGGCATGCAGGTACAGCAGGCGGTGAAGAAGGCCAATGGTATGTTGGCCTTCATAGCGAGAGGATTTGAGTATAGGAGCAGGGAGGTCTTACTGCAGTTGTACAGGGCCTTGGTGAGGCCTCACCTGGAATATTGTGTTCAGTTTTGGTCTCCTAATCTGAGGAAGGACGTTCTTGCTATTGAGAGAGTGCAGCGAAGGTTCACCAGACTGATTCCAGGGATGGCAGGACTGACATATGGAGGAGAGACTGGATCGACTGGGCTTATATTCACTGGAATTTAGAAGAATGAGAGGGGATCTCATAGAAACATATAAAATTCTGACGGGACTGGACAGGTTAGATGCAGGAAGAATGTTCCCGATGTTGGGGAAGTCCAGAACCAGGGGTCACAGTCTAAGGATAAGTGGTAAGCCATTTAGGACCGAGATGAGGAGAAACTTCTTCACCCAGAGAGTTGTGAACCTGTGGAATTCTCTACCACAGAAAGTTGTTGAGGCCAGTTCATTGGATATATTTAAAAGGGAGTTAGATGTGGCCCTTACGGCTAAAGGGATCAAGGGGTATGGAGAGAAAGCAGGAAAGGGGTACTGAGGGAATGATCAGCCATGATCTTATTGAATGGTGGTGCAGGCTCGAAGGGCCGAATAGCCTGTCCCTGCACCTATTTTCGATGATTCTACCTGGGAGGTGAAACGGCACCAGCCTGGGGCAAGTGATGAATTATCACTCATTGAAAGCCAGCTCCGTGATCAAGGACTATGCCTACCGACAAAGAGATTGATAATGCCGTGGAAATTCCCACGTCCTCGGACCCGTGCGAAGTTTCTCCGGACCCGGGAAGGCATCGGCAAAGCCGGTTTTCTGCGCGACGCACCGCGCACGCGGCTGAAAAGCGGCTTTTCCCATCTGTCACGCTGGAGCTCGACGGACCACACGCAGATCGGGAGCGAGGTCATTCGCACGGGCAAGGTTGCGGGATTGGCCCATAGCTTGCCCGGCAAATGTCCTGAGAACTCTCGCGCCTGACAGAAGCGGGCGCATAGCCCACGGTTACAGGCGCGAGCGTTTAGAAACGTATCAGAAACATGATTAAAATAAAATTTAAAAAGACATATTTGGGTTAAAATCCTGCCCACTCAGGTAAGGTTATTTTAAACACTAACCCGAATTTTTTTTAAATTTGGCACCTTTTTTTTCTTTAGAAAACATGTACAACAACTTTAATTTCTATTAATGTCCTTATGTGAGGTGCTTTTTCAAATGTTCTGTGTCGTGTGTTTTTTCAGCTGTTTATCATTCATATTAATAGAAGGCTCATAACTTATGACAGGCAGCGACTAGTGGGGTACCGCAGGGTTCTGTGCTGGGGCCCCAGCTGTTTACATTGTACATTAATGATTTAGACGAGGGGATTAAATGCAGTATCTCCAAATTTGCGGATGACACTAAGTTGGGTGGCAGTGTGAGCTGCGAGGAGGATGCTATGAGGCTGCAGGCTGACTTGGACAGGTTAGGTGAGTGGGCAAATGCATGGCAGATGAAGTATAATGTGGATAAATGTGAGGTTATCCACTTTGGTGGTAAAAACAGAGAGACAGACTATTATCTGAATGGTGACAGATTAGGAAAAGGGGAGGTGCAACGAGACCTGGGTGTCATGGTACATCAGTCATTGAAAGTTGGCATGCAGGTACAGCAGGCGGTGAAGAAGGCAAATGGCATGTTGGCCTTCATAGCGAGGGGATTTGAGTATAGGAGCAGGGAGGTGTTACTACAGTTGTACAGGGCCTTGGTGAGGCCACACCTGGAATATTGTGTACAGTTTTGGTCTTCTAACTTGAGGAAGGACATTCTTGCTATTGAGGGAGTGCAGCGAAGGTTCACCAGACTGATTCCCGGGATGGCAGGACTGACCTATCAAGAAAGAACTGGATCGACTGGGCTTGTATTCACTGGAGTTCAGAAGAATGAGAGGGGACCTCATAGAAACGTTTAAAATTCCGACGGGACTGGACAGGTTAGATGCAGGAAGAATGTTCCCGATGTTGGGGAAGTCCAGAACCAGGGGTCACAGTCTAAGGATAAGGGGTAGGCCATTTAGGACCGAGATGAGGAGAAACTTCTTCACCCAGAGAGTGGTGAACCTGTGGAATTCTCTACCACAGGAAGTTGTTGAGGCCAGTTCACTGAATATATTCAAAAAGGAGTTAGATGTAGTCCTTACTACTCGGGGGATCAAGGGGTATGGCGAGAAAGCAGGAAGGGGGTACTGAAGTTGCATGTTCAGCCATGAACCCATTGAATGGCGGTGCAGGCTCGAAGGGCCGAATGGCCTGCTCCTGCACCTATTTTCTATGTTTCTATGTTACGAAACAACTATTACTATGAATGAGAAAATACTTTGCTGTGATTGGGTGTCCGGGATCACGTGACTCCTGCGGACGTCCTGACTTGCACACGCTACAACGCACAGTCACAAGAGGCCACCCCGCCCGGGATCTCCAGCGGACCTCGCAGGTTCAGGTAAGTGCGTATTTTATTTCTATTCTACGGTGCTTCACCCGAGGGAAGACCCGCGAGAGAAATTTCTGGGCCTCTATCTATCCGAAGAGTTGATTGGCTGCTGGGCATAAAACAGTTCACCCCAGAGACGACACGTCTGCAAGAAACCAGGATTGCAAAGGAACCCGAGCAAATGCACATGTTTGGATAACAGGGCATCAAGGATAAGGAGTTATATATATATTAATGATTTAGACGAGGGAATTAAATGTAATATCTCCAAGTTTGCAGAAGACACGAACCTCCCGGAAATACTTGGGGACCGAGGGTTTGGCGAGAAGGAGGAACTGAAGGAAATCCTTATTAGTCAGGAAATGGTGTTAGGGAAATTGATGGGACTCAAGGCCGCTAAATCCCCGGGGCCTGATAGTCTGCATCCCAGAGTACTTAAGGAAGTGGCCCTAGAAATAGTGGATGCATTGGTGATCATTTTCCAACAGTCTATTGACTCTGGATCAGTTCCTACGGACTGGAGGGTAGCGAATGTAACACCACTTTTTTTAAAAGGAGGGAGAGAGAAAACGGGTAATTATAGACCGGTTAGCCTGACATCAATGGTGGGGAAAATGTTGGAATCAATTATTAAAGATGAAATAGCAGCGCATTTGGAAAGCAGCGACAGGATTGGTCCAAGTCAGCATGGATTTATGAAAGGGAAATCATGCCTGACAAATGTTCTAGAATTTTTTGAGGATGTAACTAGTAGAGTGGACAAGGGAGAACCAGTGGATGTGGTATATTTGGACTTTCAAAAGGTTTTTGACAAGGTCCCACATAAGAGATTGGTGTGTAAAATTAAAGCACATGGTATTGGGGGTAATGTACTGATGTGGATAGAGAACTGGTTGGCAGACAGGAAGCAGAGAGTCGGGATAAACGGGTCCTTTTCAGAATGACAGGCAGTGACTAGTGGGGTACCGCAGGGCTCAGTGCTGGGACCCCAGCTATTTACAATTTACATTAATGATTTAGACGAAGGAATTGAATGTAATATCTCCAAGTTTGCAGATGACACTAAGCTGGATGGCGGTGTGAGCTGTGAGGAGGATGCTAAGAGGCTGCAGGCTGACTTGGACAGGTTAGGTGAGTGGGCAAATGTATTATACGGCAGATGCAGTATAATGTGGATAAATGTGAGGTTATCCACTCTGGTGGCAAAAACAGGAAGGCAGATAATTATCTGAATGGTGACAGATTAGGAAAAGGGGAGGTGCAACGAGACCTGGGTGTCATGGTACATCAGTCATTGAAGGTTGGCATGCAGGTACAGCAGGCGGTGAAGAAGGCAAATGGTATGTTGGCCTTCATAGTGAGAGGATTTGAGTACAGGGGCAGGGAGGTCTTACTGCAGTTGTACAGGGCCTTGGTGAGGCCACACCTGGAATATTGTGTACAGTTTTGGTCTCCTAATCTGAGGAAGGACATTCTTGCTATTGAGGGAGTACAGCGAAGGTTCACCAGACTGATTCCCGGGATGGCAGGACTGACATATGAAGAAAGACTGGATCGACTGGGCTTATATTCACTGGAGTTTAGAAGAGTGAGAGGGGATCTCATAGAAACATATAAAATTCTGACGGGACTGGACAGGTTAGATGCAGGAAGTATGTTCCCGATGTTGGGGAAGTCCAGAACCAGGGGACACAGTCTAAGGATGAGGGGTAAGCCATTTAGGACCGAGATGAGGAGAAACTTCTTCACCCAGAGAGTTGTGAACCTGTGGAATTCTCTACCACAGAGAGTTGTTGAGGCCAGTTCATTAGATATATTCAAGAGGGAGTTAGATGTGGCCCTTACGGCTAAAGGGATCAAGGGGTATGGAGAGAAAGCAGGAAAGGGGTACTGAGGGAATGATCAGCCATGATCTTATTGAATGGTGGTGCAGGCTCGAAGGGCCGAATAGCCTACTCCTGCACCTATTTTCTATGTTTCTATCCTGGGGTCCTTAAAAGAAGTGGCTGCAGAGATAGTGGATGCATTGGTTGTAATCGCCAAAATTCCCTGGATTCTGGGGAGGTCCCAGTGGATTGGAAAACTGCAAATGTAACATAGAAACATAGAAAAGTCATGTTTGACAAATTTGCTGGAGTTTTTTGAGGATGTAACGAACAGGGTGGATAAAGGGGGAACCAGTGGATGTGGTGTATTTGGATTTCCAGACGGCATTTGACAAGGTGCCACATAAAAGGTGACTGCACAAGATAAAAGTTCACGGGGTTGGGGGTAATATATTAGCATGGATAGAGGATTGGCGAACTAACAGAGAACAGAGAGTCGGGATAAATGGTTCATTCTCGGGTTGGCAACCAGTAACTAGTGGGGTGCCGCAGGGATCAGTGTTGGGGCCCCAACTATTTACAATCTATATTAACGACCTGGATGAAGGGACCGAGTGTAACGTCGCCAGGTTTGCTGACGATGCAAAGCTGGAAATGGTCCATACTCGGCGTGTGGGGGGAGCAGGGGCCTGGGGGAGGGGAGGGTAGAAGCTGGGAGTGGTGCCCACAAGGGGAAGGGAGCGAGGGCCTGGGCTCTTGCCGTACTCACAAAGCGAGAGGAGTTGTCGTTCCGGAGGGTCTTGGCATTCCCGAATGCCTCCAGGGCGGGATTAGCCTGGATGATTTGGTCCTCCAGGGTTTCCTGGGGAGGGAAGGAGAAGGTCAGAGGTCAGGCGATTGTCCATCGATCGGGGACGCCTCCCCTTCTCACCCCTGCCCTCTGACCCGCTCTCACTCCTACCCTTTGACCCTCTCTCACCCCTGCCCTCTGAACCTCTCTCACTCCTACCCTTTGACCCTCTCTCACCCCTACCGTCTGACCCTCTCTCACCGTTAACCTCTGACCCTCTCTCACCCCTGCCCTCTGAACCTCTCTCACCCCTACCCTCAGACCCTCTCTCACCCTTAACCTCTGACCCTCTCTCAACCCTATCCTCTGACCCTCTCTCACCCTTAACCTCTGAACCTCTCTCACCCCTACCCTCTGACCCTCTTTCACCCTTAACCTCTGACCCTCTCTTACCCCTACCCTCTGACCCTCTTTCACCCTTAACCTCTGAACCTCTCTCACCCCTACCCTCTGACACTCTCTCACCCCTACCCTCTGATCAAAATTACAGCACTCCCTCAGTACTGCCCCTCCGACAGTGCGGCGCTCTCTCAGTACTGCCCCTCCGACAGTGCGGGGCTCCCTCAGTACTGCCCCTCCGACAGTGCGGCGCTCCCTCAGTACTGCCCCTCCGACAGTGCGGCGCTCTCTCAGTACTGACCCTCCGACAGTGCGGCGCTCTCTCAGTACTGCCCCTCCGACAGTGCGGCACTCCCTCAGTACTGCCCCTCCGACAGTGCGGCGCTCCCTCAGTACTGCCCCTCCGACAGTGCGGCACTCCCTCGGTACTGCCCCTCCGACAGTGGGACAAAGTGGTGGGGAATTACCTTTCCTGATGGGGGTCCCTCCTTTTTGCTCCCAACTGCAGCGATACTTGCCAAGTATTGGATTACCCGCTTCGTATTCACGGTTTTGCCAGCTCCCGACTCACCTCTGGGAAAATATTGGACAAAGAAATCTGCGTCAAGTGGTGTGACGTCTCGAGACACACAAACAAATGCACTCGCAAAGATGGCCGCCCACAGAACTGTGTGCGCACATTACCTGTTGTTATTACATCAGTAGCCCACTAGAGGGAGCAGTCCACTAGGCTACAATGCACGGGAAGGCAGTAATGAAAACATAGAAACATAGAAAATAGGTGCAGGAGTAGGCCATTCGGCCCTTCGAGCCTGCACCACCATTCAATACGATCATGGCTGATCATTCCCTCAGTACCCCTTTCCTGCTTTCTCTCCATACCCCTTGATCCCTTTAGCCGTAAGGGCCACATCTAACTCCCTCTTGAATATATCCAACGAACTGGCCCCAACAACTCTCTGTGGTAGAGAATTCCACAGGTTCACCACTCTCTGAGTGAAGAAGTTTCTCCTCATCTCGGTCCTAAATGGCTTACCCCTTATCCTTAGACTGTGTCCCCTGGTTCTGGGCTTCCCCAACATCGGGAACATTCTTCCTGCATCTAACCTGTCCAGTCCCGTCAGAATTTTATATGTTTCTATGAGATCCCCTCTCATCCTTCTAAACTCCAGTGAATACAGGCCTAGTAGATCCAGTCTCTCCTCATATGTCAGTCCTGCCATCCCAGGAATCAGTCTGGTGAACCTTCGCTGCACTCCCTCAATAGCAAGAATGTCCTTCCTCAGATTAGGAGACCAAAACTGAACACAATATTCCAGGTGAGGCCTCACCAAGGCCCTGTACAACTGCAGTAAGACCTCCCTGCTCCTATACTCAAATCCCCTCGCTATGAAGGCCAACATGCCATTTGCTTTCTTCACCGCCTGCTGTACCTGCATGCCAACTTTCAATGACTGATGTACCATGACACCCAGGTCTCGTTGCACCTCCCCTTTTCCTAATCTGCCGCCATTCAGATAATATTCTGCCTTCCTGTTTTTGCCCCCAAAGTGGATAACCTCACATTTATCCACATTATACTGCATCTGCCATGCATTTGCCCACTCACCTAACCTGTCCAAGTCACCCTGCAGCCTCTTAGCATCCTCCTCACAGCTCACACCGCCACCCAGCTTAGTGTCATCTGCAAACTTGGAGATATTACACTCAATTCCTTCATCTAAATCATTAATGTATATTGTAAATAGCTGGGGTCCCAGCACTGAGCCCTGCGGCACCCCACTAGTCACTGCCTGCCGTTCTGAAAAGGACCTGTTTATCCCGACTCTCTGCTTCCTGTCTGCCAACCAGTTCTCTATCCACATCAATATATTACCCTCAATACCATGTGCTTTAATTTTGCACACCAATCTCTTGTGTGGGACCTTGTCAAAAGCCTTTTGAAAGTCCAAATACACCACATCCACTGGTTCTCCCTTGTCCACTCTACTAGTTACATCCCCAAAAAATTCCAGAAGGTTTGTCAAGCATGATTTCCCTTTCATAAATCCATGCTGACTTGGACCGATCCTGTCACTGCTTTCCAAATGCGCTGCTATTTCATCTTTAATAATTGATTCCAACATTTTCCCCACTACTGATGTCAGGCTGACCGGTCTATAATTACCTGCTTTCTCTCTCCCTCCTTTTTTAAAAAGTGGTGTTACATTAGCTACCCTCCAGTCCATAGGAACCCATCCAGAGTCGATAGAATGTTGGAAAATGATCACCAATGCATTCACTATTTCTAGGGCCACGTCCTTAGACCGATTGCGGCCCAAAATTGCCCCCGTGCTTAAGGTCCATTACCGCCTCACTGACCACGGGGGAGGCCGGAGGGGCCGACATGACGGGAATTGACGCCCTGTGACGGGATCGGCGGGAACAGGTCTCCTACGCTGTCCGTGTTGCTGCCCCCACATGCCGATCTCCAAGCCATTCCCCCACTCCTCCCCGCGGGAAATTGCCCCGCGTTGAATTGCTGTCTGTGTGCATGTGCGCCTCGCAGGCTCTTAAAGGGGAGGGCGGGCCGCGCCGCGGACACCATTTTTGTTTTAAATCGCCGGCCGACTCCGACGACCGGGGCTACGAGTTCGGCTGTGCCAACTCCAACGGGCAAGTCCGGTAATCTTACAGCCCCCGCCCCCGCATCTTGGGTATCGTGGCCGGGCAAAACTTTCTCTGGTGGGTCAGTGGGCCAAACTAAGCTAACTGCACCTCGGGTGGTCGAACAAGGCAAATGGAACACACATCAAATGGTCGGACACCGAGAAGTGGAGCGTTATACAGGGCATTGGTGAGGCCACACCTGGAGTACTGCGTGCAGTTTTGGTCTCCGTATTTAAGGAAGGATATACTTGCTTTGGAGGCAGTTCAGAGAAGGTTCACTCGGTTGATTCTGGGGATGAGGGGGTTGACTTATGAGGAAAGGTTGAGGAGGTTGGGCCTCTACTCATTGGAATTCAGAAGAATGAGAGGTGATCTTATCGAAACGTATCAGATTATGAGGGGGGCTCGACAAGGTGGATGCAGAGAGGATGTTCCCACTGATGGGGGAGACTAGAACTAGGGGGCATGGTCTTAGAATAAGGGGCCGCCCATTTAAAACTGAGATGAGGAGGAATTTCTTCTCTCGGAGGGTTGTAAATCTGTGGAATTCTCTGCCCCAGAGAGCTGTGGAGGCTGGGTCATTGAATATATTTAAGGCGGAGATAGACAGATTTTTGAGTGATAAGGAAGTGAAGGGTTTTGGGGAGCGGGCGGGGAAGTGGAGCTGAGTCCATGATCGGATCAGCCATGATCGTATTAAATGGCGGAGCAGGCTCGAGGGGCCGAATGGCCGACTACTGCTCCTATTTCTTATGTAACAAAGGGACGTGGGAGTGCAGGTCCACAGATCCCTGAATGTAGCAGGCCAGGTGGATAAGGTGGTTAAGAAGGCATACGGAATACTTGCCTTTATTAGCCGAGACATAGAAACATAGAAACATAGAAAATAGGTGCAGGAGTAGGCCATTCGGCCCTTCGAGCCTGCACCACCATTCAATGAGTTCATGGCTGAACATGCAACTTCAGTACCCACTTCCTGCTTTCTCACCATACCCCTTGATTCCCCTAGTAGTAAGGACTTCATCTAACTCCTTTTTGAATATATTTAGTGAATTGGCCTCAACAACTTTCTGTGGTAGAGAATTCCACAGGTTCACCACTCTCTGGGTGAAGAAATTCCTCCTCATCTCGGTCCTAAATGGCTTCCCCCTTATCCTCAGACTGTGTCCCCTGGTTCTGGACTTCCCCAACATTGGGAACATTCTTCCTGCATCTAACCTGTCTAACCCCGTCAGAATTTTAAACGTTTCTATGAGGTCCCCTCTCATTCTTCTGAACTCCAGTGAATACAAGCCCAGTTGATCCAGTCTTTCTTGATAGGTCAGTCCCGCCATCCCGGTAATCAGTCTGGTGAACCTTCGCTGCACTCCCTCAATAGCAAGAATGTCCTTCCTCAGGTTAGGAGACCAAAACTGTACACAATACTCCAGGTGTGGCCTCACCAAGGCCCTGTACAATTGTAGCAACACCTCCCTGCCCTTGTACTCAAATCCCCTCGCTATGAAGGCCAACATGCCATTTGCTTTCTTAACCGCCTGCTGTACCTGCATGCCAACCTTCAATGACTGATGTACCATGACACCCAGGTCTCTTTGCACCTGCCCTTTTCCTAATCTGTCACCATTCAGATAATAGTCTGTCTCTCTGTTTTTACCACCAAAGTGGATAACCTCACATTTATCCACATTATACTTCATCTGCCATGCATTTGCCCACTCACCTAACCTATCCAAGTCGCTCTGCAGCCTCATAGAATCCTCCTTGCAGCTCACACTGCCACCCAACTTAGTGTCATCCGCAAATTTGGAGATACTACATTTAATCCCCTCGTCTAAATCATTAATGTACAGTGTAAACAGCTGGGGCCCCAGCACAGAACCTTGCGGTACCCCACTAGTCACTGCCTGCCATTCTGAAAAGTACCCATTTACTCCTACTCTTTGCTTCCTGTCTGACAACCAGTTCTCAATCCATGTCAGCACACTACCCCCAATCCCATGTGCTTTAACTTTGCACATTAATCTCTTGTGTGGGACCTTGTCGAAAGCCTTCTGAATGTCCAAATATACCACATCAACTGGTTCTCCCTTGTCCACTCTACTGGAAACATCCTCAAAAAATTCCAGAAGATTTGTCAAGCATGATTTCCCTTTCACAAATCCATGCTGACTTGGACCTATCATATTACCTCTTTCCAAATGCACTGCGATGACATCCTTAATAATTGATTCCATCATTTTACCCACTACCGATGTCAGGCTGACCGGTCTGTAATTCCCTGTTTTCTCTCTCCCTCCTTTTTTAAAAGTGGGGTTACATTGGCTACCCTCCACTCCATAGGAACTGATCCAGAGTCAATGGAATGTTGGAAAATGACTGTCAATGCATCCGCTATTTCCAAGGCCACCTCCTTAAGTACTCTGGGATGCAGTCCATCAGGCCCTGGGGATTTATCGGCCTTCAATCCCATCAATTTCCCCAACACAATTTCCCGACTAATAAGGATTTCCCTCAGTTCCTCCTCCTTACTAGACCCTCCGACCCCTTTTATATCCGGAAGGTTGTTTGTGTCCTCCTCAGTGAATACCGAACCAAAGTACTTGTTCAATTGGTCCGCCATTTCTTTGTTCCCCGTTATGACTTCCCCTGATTCTGACTGCAGGGGACCTACGTTTGTCTTTACTAACCTTTTTCTCTTTACATATCTATAGAAACTTTTGCAATCCGTCTTAATGTTCCCTGCAAGCTTCTTCTCGTATTCCATTTTCCCTGCCCTAATCAAACCCTTTGTCCTCCTCTGCTGAGTTCTAAATTTTTCCCAGTCCCCAGGTTCGCTGCTATTTCTGGCCAATTTGTATGCCACTTCCTTGGCTTTAATGCTATCCCTGATTTCCCTTGATAGCCACGGTTGAGCCACCTTCCCTTTTTTACTTTTACGACAGACAGGAATGTACAATTGTTGTAGTTCATCCATGCGGTCTCTAAATGTCTGTCATTGCCCATCCACGGTCAACCCCTTCAGTATCATTCGCCAATCTATCCTAGCCAATTCACGCCTCATACCTTCAAAGTTAGCCTTCTTTAAGTTCTGGACCATGGTCTCTGAATTAACTGTTTCATTCTCCATCCTAATGCAGAATTCCACCATATTATGGTCACTCTTCCCCAAGGGGCCTCGCACAACGAGATTGCTAATTAATCCTCTCTCATTACATAACACCCAGTCTAAGATGGCCTCCCCTGTAGTTGGTTCCTCGACATATTGGTCTAAAAAACCATCCCTTATGCACTCCAGGAAATCCTCCTCCACCGTATTGCTTCCAGTTTGGTTAGCCCAATCTATGTGCATATTAAAGTCACCCATTATAACTGCTGCACCTTTATTGCACGCACCCCTAATTTCATGTTTGATGCCCTCCCCAACATCACTACTACTGTTTGGAGGTCTGCTGGAGTACTGCGTGCACAGTTCTGGTCACCACATTACAGGAAGGATGTGATTGCACTGGAGAGGGTACAGAGGAGATTTACCAGGATGTTGCACTGGAGAGGGTACAGAGGAGATTTACCAGGATGTTGCACTGGAGAGGGTACAGAGGAGATTTACCAGGATGTTGCACTGGAGAGGGTACAGAGGAGATGTTGCCGGGACTGGAGAATTTTAGCGATGAGGAAAGATTGGATGGGCTGGGGTCTGTTTTCCTTGGAACAGAGGAGGCTGAGGGGAGAGCTGATTGAGGTGTATAAAATGATGAGGGGCCTGGATAGAGTGGATAGGACGGACCTGTTTCCCTGGGCAGAGGGGTCAACAACCAGGGGGCAGAGATTGAAAGTAATTGGGGGGAGGTTTAGAGGGGATTTGAGGGGAAATGTCTTCACCCAGAGGGTGGTGGGGGTCTGGGGTGGAACTCACGGCCTGAAAGGGGGGTAGAGGCAGAAACCCTCACCACATTTGGATGTGCCCCTGAAGTGCCGTAACCCACAGGGCTACGGACCCAGAGCGGGAAAGTGGGATTAGGCCGGGTAGCTCTTGGTCGGCCGGAGAGGACACGATGGGCCGAATGGCCTCCTGCCGTGCTGTAAATGTCTCTGATTCTGTGAAACACAAAGCTCACAACAGCCCTCCTCTTAAACCAGCAAACTCCCCACAAACATCCGCAGATGAAAAATGTTTTACAGTCCACAATAATCCACCGTCCGACAGTGCGGCAATCCCTCAGTACTGCCCCTCCGACAGTGCGGCACTCCCTCAGTACTGCCCCTCCGACAGTGCGGCGCTCCCTCAGTACTGCCCCTCCGACAGTGCGGCGCTCCCTCAGTACTGCCCCTCCGACAGTGCGGCACTCCCTCAGTACTGCCCCTCCGACAGTGCGGCACTCCCTCAGTACTGCCCCTCCGACAGTGCGGCACTCCCTCAGTACTGCCCCTCCGACAGTGCGGCACTCCCTCAGTACTGCCCCTCCGACAGTGCGGCACTCCGTCAGTACTGCCCCTCCGACAGTGCGGCGCTCCCTCAGTACTGCCCCTCCGACAGTGCGGCGCTCCCTCAGTACCGCCCCTCCGACAGGGCGGCACTCCCTCAGCACCGCCCCTCCGACAGTACGGGGCTCCCTCAGTACTGCCCCTCCGACAGTGCGGCACTCCCTCAGTACTGCCCCTCTGACAGTGCGGCACTCCCTCAGCACCGCCCCTCCGACAGTACGGGGCTCCCTCAGTACTGCCCCTCCGACAGTGCGGCACTCCCTCAGTACTGCCCCTCCGACAGTGCGGCGCTCCCTCAGTACTGCCCCTCCGACAGTGCGGCGCTCCCTCAGTACTGCCCTTCCGACAGTGCGGCGCTCCCTCAGTACTGCCCCTCCGACAGTGCGGCGCTCCCTCAGTACTGCCCCTCCGACAGTGCGGCACTCCCTCAGTACTGCACTGGGTGTGTCAGCCTAGACTTTAGTGCTCAAGTCCCTGGAGTGGGACTTGAACCCACAACCTCCTGACTCGGAGGTGAGGGGCTGCTACCTACTGAGGCAGAACTGCCACTCCAGTTACCAGACAGAGTGGGGATCATAATTGCTACTCACGTGATCAAAACAGATTGGTTTTCTCGGTCTGTAGGGAAAGAAATTGAATGTGTTAATGCAGAAAATTGAATCACCTGGGTTAGACCACACTGGGATCACTGTGTACAGTTCTGATCTCCATATACCTGGGTTAGACCACACTGGGATCACTGTGTACAGTTCTGATCTCCATATACCTGGGTTAGACCACACTGGGAGCACTGTGTACAGTTCTGATCTCCATATACCTGGGTTAGACCACACTGGGAGCACTGTGTACAGTTCTGATCTCCATATACTTGGGTTAGACCACACTTGGAGCACTGTGCACAGTTCTGGTCTCCATATACCTGGGTGAGACCACACTTGGAGCACTGTGCACAGTTCTGGTCTCCATATACCTGGATTAGACCACACTGGGAGCACTGTGTACAGTTCTGGTCTCCATATACCTGGGTTAGACCACACTTGGAGCACCGTGCACAGTTCTGGTCTCCATATACCTGGGTTAGACCACACTTGGAGCACCGTGCACAGTTCTGGTCTCCATATACCTGGATTAGACCACACTGGGAGCACTGTGTACAGTTCTGGTCTCCATATACCTTGGTTAGACCACACTTGGAGCACTGTGTACAGTTCTGGTCTCCATATACCTTGGTTAGACCACACTTGGAGCACTGTGCACAGTTCTGGTCTCCATATACCTGGGTTAGACCTCACTTGGAGCACTGTGCACAGTTCTGGTCTCCATATACCTGGGTGAGACCACACTTGGAGCACTGTGCACAGTTCTGATCTCCATATACCTGGATTAGACCACACTGGGAGCACTGTGTACAGTTCTGGTCTCCATATACCTGGGTTAGACCACACTTGGAGCACTGTGCACAGTTCTGGTCTCCATATACCTGGGTTAGACCACACTTGGAGCACTGTGCACAGTTCTGGTCTCCATATACCTGGGTTAGACCACACTTGGAGCACCGTGCACAGTTCTGATCTCCATCTTCCTTGGTTAGACCACACTCTCATGACTGCCCCCTCACTCTCCCCCCTGCCCCTTCCACCGGCCCACATCACCCCTTCCCCCCAGGCTCCCCGCCTCTCCCGAGCCACCCCACCCCTCCCCTGTACCTGTCAGCATGTACTGATAGGCGTTGTCAGAGATGGAGAAGATGTGAGGAGGGGCCTCTTGCCGTTTCTTGCCCCGGTAGGCGTTCACCACATGGGCGCTGTAGACCGGGAGCATCTTGTAGGGGTTCACCGTCACACAGAACAATCCGGAATAGGTCTGCGGGGGCAGGGTGCAAGGGGAATCAGAGAGACGTTAATTGGTCAAGAACCGACTCCGTGTGTGTTGAGGGGAGGGAGGTGGGAGATGGAGGGAGGGAGAGATGGGGGGGGTGGGTACGGTTGGAGGGAGAGGGACCGAGGGAGGGTTGGAGGGAGGGGAGGGGAGCGGGACAGAGGGAGGGGAGGGAGGGGAGGGGGACAGAGGGAGCGGAGGGTTAGAGGGAGGGCCAGAGGGAGAGGAGGTTCAGAGGGAGGGGGAGAGAGGGTGAGGGTCAGAGGGAGGGGGAAGGGAGACGGGGAGTGGGACAGAGGGAGGGGAAGGGTGAGAGTGAGGAGTCGGGAGGGGAGGGTTAGAGGGAGGAGGGGGGAGGGGAGGGTCAGAGGGAGGAGGGGGAGGGGAGGGTCAGAGGGAGGAGGATGGAGGGGAGGGTTAGACGGAGGGGGAGGGAGGGATGGTCAGAGGGAGGATGGGTAGGGTTAGAGGGAAGGGAGGGTCAGAGGGAGGAGGGGTGAGGGGAGGGTCAGAGGGAGGAGGAGGGAGGGGAGGGTTAGACGGAGGGGGAGGGAGGGACGGTCAGAGGGAGGATGGGTAGGGTTAGAGGGAGGGGAGGGACAGAAGGAGGGGAAGGCAGGGAGGAAGGGTTAGAGAGAGGGGGAGGGAGGGAGGGGAGATTCAGATGGAGGGTAATGGCGGGAGGGAGGGTTAGAGGGAGGGGGAAGGAGAGACGGGAGGGTTAGAGGGAGGAGGAGGGAGGGAGGGTTAGACGGAGGGGGAGGGAGGGACGGTCAGAGGGAGGATGGGTAGGGTTAGAGGGAGGGGAGGGACAGAAGGAGGGGAAGGCAGGGAGGAAGGGTTAGAGAGAGGGGGAGGGAGGGAGGGGAGATTCAGATGGAGGGTAATGGCGGGAGGGAGGGTTAGAGGGAGGGGAAGGAGAGACGGGAGGGTTGGAGGGAGGAGGAGGGAGGGGAGGGTTAGACGGAGGGGGAGGGAGGGACGGTCAGAGGGAGGATGGGTAGGGTTAGAGGGAGGGGAGGGACAGAAGGAGGGGAAGGCAGGGAGGAAGGGTTAGAGAGAGGGGGAGGGAGGGAGGGGAGATTCAGATGGAGGGTAATGGCGGGAGGGAGGGTGAGAGGGAGGGGGGAAGGAGAGACGGGAGGGTTAGAGGGAGGAGGAGAGTGGGAGAGGAGGGGGACAGAGGAAGGGGGAGAGAGGGGGAGAGGATTAGAGGGAGGGGGATGGAGGGAGGGTATGGGTTAGAGGGAGGGGGTTGGAGGGAGGGTATGGGTTAGAGGGGGGGGGTTGGAGGGAGAGTAGGGTTAGAGGGAGAGGGAGAGAGAGGGGGAGGGTTAGAGGGAGGGCAGGGTCAGAGGGAGGGGGAGGGAGGGAGAGGAGCGTCAGAGGGAACAGTGTTGAAGACTTACGTAGATCATCCAGGCCGCGTAACGCTCCTTGAGATTGTAGAGCACGGCCGGTTCATGCAGGAAGGTTAACATGGCCATATCCTCGATCATATCGAACTTGGGAGGGTTCTGAGGGTGAACATCACAATCCTTGGTCGTCACCGTCTGTGGAGTCAAAGGGCAGCCACCATTAGAGACAAGACGTCTTCGGGAGGGGCAGTACTGAGGGAGCCCCGCACTGTCGGAGGGGCAGTACTGAGGGAGCGCCGTACTGTCGGAGGGGCAGTACTGAGGGAGCGCCGTACTGTCGGAGGGGCACTACTGAGGGAGCCCCGCACTGTCGGAGGGGCAGTACTGAGGGAGCGCCGTACTGCGCTGTCGGAGGGGCAGTACTGAGGGAGTGCTGCACTGTCGGAGGGGCAGTACTGAGGGAGCCCCGCACTGTCGGAGGGGCAGTACTGAGGGAGCCCCGCACTGTCGGAGGGGCAGTACTGAGGGAGCGCCGCACTGTCGGAGGGGCAGTACTGAGGGAGCGCCGTACTGCGCTGTCGGAGGGGCAGTACTGAGGGAGTGCCGCACTGTCGGAGGGGCAGTACTGAGTGTGGTCAAGGCAACAAGCGACAAACAAACCCACATTTACTTCAGGAAAATCTCTAGACATCTTTGCTGCAATGAATTAGCCAAGATTGTAAAAACAGATGCTTAAATGGTGAAAGATTGCAAAGTGCCGCAGTACAGCGAGACCTGGGGGTTACTTGTGCATGAAACACAAAAGGTTAGTATGCAGGTACAGCAAGTGATCAGGAAGGCCAATGGTATCTTGGCCTTTATTGCAAAGGGGATGGAGTATAAAAGCAGGGAAGTCTTGCTCCAGTTATACAGGGTATTGGTGAGGCCACACCTGGAGTACTGCGTGCAGTTTTGGTCTCCGTATTTACGGAAGGATACACTTGCTTTGGAGGCAGTTCAGAGAAGGTTCACTCGGTTGATTCCGGAGATGAGGGGGTTGTCTTATGAGGAAAGGTTGAGGAGGTTGGGCCTCTACTCATTGGAGTTCAGAAGAATGAGAGGTGATCTTATTGAGACGTGTAAGATTATGAGGGGCTCGACAAGGTGGATGCAGAGAGGATGTTCCCACTGATGGGGGAGACTAGAACTAGGGGGCATGGTCTTAGAATAAGGGGCCACCCATTTAAAAACTGAGATGAGGAGGAATTTCTTCTCTCAGAGGGTTGTAAATCTGTGGAATTCTCTGCCCCAGAGAGCTGTGGAGGCTGGGTCATTGAATATATTTAAGCGGAGATAGACAGATTTTTGGGCGATAAGGGAGTGAAGGGTTATGGGGAGCGGGCGGGGAAGTGGAGCTGAGTCCATGATCGGATCAGCCATGGTCGTATTAAATGGCGGAGCAGGCTCGAGGGCCCGAATGGCCGACTCCTGCTCCTATTTCTGATGTTCTTAACGGGTCATAAAGTGAGAAATGGTGGCGGAACTGGGGCGTGGCCCTGGGCTGTGAGGGAGGAGACGGCCATTACCTTGCCCCTTTCCGTCTCCGCCACGATTTTGTCCCCTCGCGACTCAGGACCTTGGCCTTCACGTACTCCTCCTTGGGTCGGCCACGAAGATCTCCTTCTTCATGTCGAAGACCCGAGTGGTGCCCTGAAGTCTCTCCTTCTCCGTCTTCCTCAGGAACGGGGCAGCGGCTCCGAACTCCGACAGGTCGGCCATTGCAAGAGCTGCCGCGGGGAGCAAAGGGCGCAGGTCAAAGGGCAGGCCGTCACAGCGAGGGGAGAGAGGCGGGGGGGGGGGAGAGGGGGAGATAGAGAGCGGGAGGGGGAGAGAGGGGAGAGGGGGTGGGAGAGAGGGGAGGTAGAGAGGGGAG
>NW_027254911.1:0-132500 GCF_044704955.1 Pristiophorus japonicus
GTATCCTGCAGGAAATATCGAGGATATCCTACAGGAGATATAGTGGGTATCCTGCAGGAAATATCGAGGATATCCTACAGGAGATATAGTGGGTATCCTGCAGGAAATATCGAGGATATCCTACAGGAGATATAGTGGGTATCCTGCAGGAAATATCGAGGATATCCTACAGGAGATATAGTGGGTACCCTGCAGGAAATATCGAGGATATCCAACAGGAGATATAGTGGGTACCCTGCAGGAAATATCGAGGATATCCTACAGGAGATATAGTGGGTACCCTGCAGGAAATATCGAGGATATCCTACAGGAGATATAGTGGGTACCCTGCAGGAAATATCGAGGATATCCTACAGGAGATATAGTGGGTACCCTGCAGGAAATATCGAGGATATCCTACAGGAGATATAGTGGGTATCCTGCAGGGAATATCGAGGATATCCTGCAGGAGATATAGTGGGTATCCTGCAGGAAATATCGAGGATATCCTGCAGGAGATATAGTGGGTACCCTGCAGGAAATATCGAGGATATCCTACAGGAGATATAGTGGGTACCCTGCAGGAAATATCGAGGATATCCTACAGGAGATATAGTGGGTACCCTGCAGGAAATATCGAGGATATCCTACAGGAGATATAGTGGGTACCCTGCAGGAAATATCGAGGATATCCTACAGGAGATATAGTGGGTACCCTGCAGGAAATATCGAGGATATCCTACAGGAGATATAGTGGGTATCCTGCAGGGAATATCGAGGATATCCTGCAGGAGATATAGTGGGTACCCTGCAGGAAATATCGAGGATATCCTGCAGGAGATATAGTGGGTACCCTGCAGGAAATATCGAGGATATCCTGCAGGAGATATAGTGGGTACCCTGCAGGAAATATCGAGGATATCCTGCAGGAGATATAGTGGGTATCCTGCAGGAAATATCGAGGATATCCTGCAGGAGATATAGTGGGTATCCTGCAGGAAATATCGAGGATATCCTACAGGAGATATAGTGGGTACCCTGCAGGAAATATCGAGGATATCCTAGAGGAGATATAGTGGGTACCCTGCAGGAAATATCGAGGATATCCTACAGGAGATATAGTGGGTACCCTGCAGGAAATATCGAGGATATCCTACAGGAGATATAGTGGGTACCCTGCAGGAAATATCGAGGATATCCTACAGGAGATATAGTGGGTACCCTGCAGGAAATATCGAGGATATCCTACAGGAGATATAGTGGGTACCCTGCAGGAAATATCGAGGATATCCTACAGGAGATATAGTGGGTACCCTGCAGGAAATATCGAGGATATCCTACAGGAGATATAGTGGGTACCCTGCAGGAAATATCGAGGATATCCTACAGGAGATATAGTGGGTATCCTGCAGGAAATATCGAGGATATCCTACAGGAGATATAGTGGGTATCCTGCAGGAAATATCGAGGATATCCTACAGGAGATATAGTGGGTACCCTGCAGGAAATATCGAGGATATCCTACAGGAGATATAGTGGGTACCCTGCAGGAAATATCGAGGATATCCTACAGGAGATATAGTGGGTACCCTGCAGGAAATATCGAGGATATCCTACAGGAGATATAGTGGGTACCCTGCAGGAAATATCGAGGATATCCTACAGGAGATATAGTGGGTAACCTGCAGGAAATATCGAGGATATCCTACAGGAGATATAGTGGGTATCCTGCAGGGAATATCGAGGATATCCTACAGGAGATATAGTGGGTACCCTGCAGGAAATATCGAGGATATCATACAGGAGATATAGTGGGTACCCTGCAGGAAATATCGAGGATATCCTGCAGGAGATATAGTGGGTACCCTGCAGGAAATATCGAGGATATCCTGCAGGAGATATAGTGGGTACCCTGCAGGAAATATCGAGGATATCCTGCAGGAAATATAGTGGGTACCCTGCAGGAAATATCAAGGATATCCTGCAGGAGATATAGTGGGTACCCTGCAGGAAATATCGAGGATATCCTGCAGGAGATATATTGGGTACCCTGCAGGAAATATCGAGGATATCCTGCAGGAGATATAGTGGGTATCCTGCAGGAAATATCGAGGATATCCTGCAGGAGATATAGTGGGTACCCTGCAGGAAATATCGAGGATATCCTGCAGGAGATATAGTGGGTATCCTGCAGGAAATATCGAGGATATCCTGCAGGAGATATAGTGGGTATCCTGCAGGAAATACCGAGGATATCCTGCAGGAGATATAGTGGGTATCCTGCAGGAAATATCGAGGATATCCTGCAGGAGATATAGTGGGTATCCTGCAGGAAATATCGAGGATATCCTACAGGAGATATAGTGGGTATCCTGCAGGAAATATCGAGGATATCCTACAGGAGATATAGTGGGTATCCTGCAGGAAATGTCGAGGATATCCTGCAGGAGATATAGTGGGTACCCTGCAGGAAATATCGAGGATATCCTGCAGGAGATATAGTGGGTACCCTGCAGGAAATATCGAGGATATCCTGCAGGAGATATAGTGGGTACCCTGCAGGAAATACCGAGGATATCCTACAGGAGATATAGTGGGTATCCTGCAGGAAATATCGAGGATATCCTACAGGAGATATAGTGGGTATCCTGCAGGAAATACCGAGGATATCCTACAGGAGATATAGTGGGTATCCTGCAGGAAATATCGAGGATATCCTACAGGAGATATAGTGGGTATCCTGCAGGAAATATCGAGGATATCCTACAGGCGATATAGTGGGTATCCTGCAGGAAATATCGAGGATATCCTACAGGCGATATAGTGGGTACCCTGCAGGAAATATCGAGGATATCCTACAGGAGATATAGTGGGTACCCTGCAGGAAATATCGAGGATATCCTACAGGAGATATAGTGGGTACCCTGCAGGAAATATCGAGGATATCCTACAGGAGATATAGTGGGTACTCTGCAGGAAATATCGAGGATATCCTACAGGAGATATAGTGGGTATGCTGCAGGAAATATCGAGGATATCCTACAGGAGATATAGTGGGTATCCTGCAGGACATATCGAGGATATCCTACAGGAGATATAGTGGGTACCCTGCAGGAAATATCGAGGATATCCTACAGGAGATATAGTGGGTATCCTGCAGGAAATATCGAGGATATCCTACAGGAGATATAGTGGGTATCCTGCAGGAAATATCGAGGATATCCTACAGGAGATATAGTGGGTATCCTGCAGGAAATATCGAGGATATCCTAGAGGAGATATAGTGGGTACCCTGCAGGAAATATCGAGGATATCCTACAGGAGATATATAGTGGGTACCTTGCAGGAAATATCGAGGATATCCAACAGGAGATATAGTGGGTATCCTGCAGGACATATCGAGGATATCCTACAGGAGATATAGTGGGTACCCTGCAGGAAATATCGAGGATATCCTACAGGAGATATAGTGGGTATCCTGCAGGAAATATCGAGGATATCCTGCAGGAGATATAGTGGGTATCCTGCAGGAAATATCGAGGATATCCTGCAGGAGATATAGTGGGTACCCTGCAGGAAATATCGACGATATCCTGCAGGAGATATAGTGGGTACCCTGCAGGAAATATCGAGGATATCCTACAGGAGATATAGTGGGTATCCTGCAGGAAATATCGAGGATATCCTACCGGAGATATAGTGGGTACCCTGCAGGAAATATCGAGGATATCCTACAGGAGATATAGTGGGTATCCTGCAGGAAATATCGAGGATATCCTACAGGAGATATAGTGGGTACCCTGCAGGAAATATCGAGGATATCCTACAGGAGATATAATGGGTATCCTGCAGGAAATATCGAGGATATCCTACAGGAGATATAGTGGGTATCCTGCAGGAAATATCGAGGATATCCTACAGGAGATATAGTGGGTATCCTGCAGGAAATATCGAGGATATCCTACAGGAGATATAGTGGGTACCCTGCAGGAAATATCGAGGATATCCTACAGGAGATATAGTGGGTACCCTGCAGGAAATATCGAGGATATCCTACAGGAGATATAATGGGTATCCTGCAGGAAATATCGAGGATATCCTACAGGAGATATAGTGGGTACCCTGCAGGAAATATCGAGGATATCCTACAGGAGATATAGTGGGTACCCTGAAGGAAATATCGAGTATATCCTACAGGAGATATAGTGGGTATCCTGCAGGAAATATCGAGGATATCCTACAGGAGATATAGTGGGTATCCTGCAGGCAATATCGAGGATATCCTACAGGAGATATAATGGGTACCCTGCAGGAAATATCGAGGATATCCTACAGGAGATATAGTGGGTATCCTGCAGGAAATATCAAGGATATCCTACAGGAGATATAATGGGTACCCTGCAGGAAATATCGAGGATATCCTACAGGAGATATAGTGGGTACCCTGCAGGAAATATCGAGGATATCCTACAGGAGATATAGTGGGTACCCTGCAGGAAATATCGAGGATATCCTAAAGGAGATATAGTGGGTATCCTGCAGGAAATATCGAGGATATCCTACAGGAGATATAGTGGGTATCCTGCAGGAAATATCGAGGATATCCTACAGGAGATATAATGGGTATCCTGCAGGAAATATCGAGGATATCCTACAGGAGATATAGTGGGTTCCCTGCAGGAAATATCGAGGATATCCTACAGGAGATATAATGGGTATCCTGCAGGAAATATCGAGGATATCCTACAGGAGATATAGTGGGTACCCTGCAGGAAATATCGAGGATATCCTACAGGAGATATAGTGGGTATCCTGCAGGAAATATCGAGGATATCCTACAGGAGATATAATGGGTACCGTGCAGGAAATATCGAGGATATCCTACAGGAGATATAGTGGGTATCCTGCAGGAAATATCGAGGATATCCTACAGGAGATATAATGGGTACCGTGCAGGAAATATCGAGGATATCCTACAGGAGATATAGTGGGTACCCTGCAGGAAATATCGAGGATATCCTACAGGAGATATAGTGGGTACCCTGAAGGAAATATCGAGTATATCCTACAGGAGATATAGTGGGTATCCTGCAGGAAATATCGAGGATATCCTACAGGAGATATAGTGGGTATCCTGCAGGCAATATCGAGGATATCCTACAGGAGATATAATGGGTACCCTGCAGGAAATATCGAGGATATCCTACAGGAGATATAGTGGGTATCCTGCAGGAAATATCAAGGATATCCTACAGGAGATATAATGGGTACCCTGCAGGAAATATCGAGGATATCCTACAGGAGATATAGTGGGTACCCTGCAGGAAATATCGAGGATATCCTACAGGAGATATAGTGGGTACCCTGCAGGAAATATCGAGGATATCCTAAAGGAGATATAGTGGGTATCCTGCAGGAAATATCGAGGATATCCTACAGGAGATATAGTGGGTATCCTGCAGGAAATATCGAGGATATCCTACAGGAGATATAATGGGTATCCTGCAGGAAATATCGAGGATATCCTACAGGAGATATAGTGGGTTCCCTGCAGGAAATATCGAGGATATCCTACAGGAGATATAATGGGTATCCTGCAGGAAATATCGAGGATATCCTACAGGAGATATAGTGGGTATCCTGCAGGAAATATCGAGGATATCCTACAGGAGATATAGTGGGTATCCTGCAGGAAATATCGAGGATATCCTACAGGAGATATAGTGGGTATCCTGCAGGAAATATCGAGGATATCCTACAGGAGATATAGTGGGTACCGTGCAGGAAATATCGAGGATATCCTACAGGAGATATAGTGGGTACCCTGCAGGAAATATCGAGGATATCCTACAGGAGATATAGTGGGTACCCTGCAGGAAATATCGAGGATATCCTACAGGAGATATAGTGGGTACCCTGAAGGAAATATCGAGTATATCCTACAGGAGATATAGTGGGTAACCTGCAGGAAATATCGAGGATATCCTACAGGAGATATAGTGGGTATCCTGCAGGAAATATCGAGGATATCCTACAGGAGATATAGTGGGTACCCTGCAGGAAATATCGAGGATATCCTACAGGAGATATAGTGGGTACCCTGCAGCAAATATCGAGGATATCCTACAGGAGATATAGTGGGTACCCTGCAGGAAATATCGAGGATATCCTACAGGAGATATAGTGGGTATCCTGCAGGAAATATCGAGGATATCCTACACGAGATATAGTGGGTACCCTGCAGGAAATATCGAGGATATCCTACAGGAGATATAGTGGGTACCCTGCAGGAAATATCGAGGGTATCCTACAGGAGATATAATGGGTACCCTGCAGGAAATATCGAGGATATCCTACAGGAGATATAGTGGGTACCCTGCAGGAAATATCGAGGATATCCTACAGGAGATATAGTGGGTACCCTGCAGGAAATATCGAGGATATCCTACAGGAGATATAGTGGGTACCCTGCAGGAAATATCGAGGATATCCTACAGGAGATATAGTGGGTAACCTGCAGGAAATATCGAGGATATCCTACAGGAGATATAGTGGGTACCCTGCAGGAAATATCGAGGATATCCTACAGGAGATATAGTGGGTACCCTGCAGGAAATATCGAGGATATCCTACAGGAGATATAGTGGGTATCCTGCAGGAAATATCGAGGATATCCTACAGGAGATATAGTGGGTATCCTGCAGGAAATATCGAGGATATCCTACAGGAGATATAGTGGGTACCCTGCAGGAAATATCGAGGATATCCTACAGGAGATATAGTGGGTACCCTGCAGGAAATATCGAGGATATCCTACAGGAGATATAGTGGGTACCCTGAAGGAAATATCGAGTATATCCTACAGGAGATATAGTGGGTACCCTGCAGGAAATATCGAGGATATCCTACAGGAGATATAGTGGGTACCCTGCAGGAAATATCGAGGATATCCTACAGGAGATATAGTGGGTACCCTGCAGGAAATATCGAGGATATCCTACAGGAGATATAGTGGGTATCCTGCAGGAAATATCGAGGATATCCTACAGGAGATATGGTGGGTACCCTGCAGGAAATATCGAGGATATCCTACAGGAGATATAGTGGGTACCCTGCAGGAAATATCGAGGATATCCTACAGGAGATATAGTGGGTATCCTGCAGGAAATATCGAGGATATCCTACAGGAGATATAGTGGGTACCCTGCAGGAAATATCGAGGATATCCTACAGGAGATATAATGGGTATCCTGCAGGAAATATCGAGGATATCCTACAGGAGATATAATGGGTACCCTGCAGGAAATATCGAGGATATCCTACAGGAGATATAGTGGGTACCCTGCAGGAAATATCGAGGATATCCTACTGGAGATATAGTGGGTACCCTGCAGGAAATATCGATGATATCCTACAGGAGATATAGTGGGTATCCTGCAAGAAAT
Organism: Pristiophorus japonicus; assembly: GCF_044704955.1. NCBI lineage: Eukaryota > Metazoa > Chordata > Chondrichthyes > Pristiophoridae > Pristiophorus > Pristiophorus japonicus. Next base: position 7,425 of record NW_027254911.1, read on the forward strand.
ATCGAGGATATCCTACAGGAGATATAGTGGGTATCCTGCAGGAAATATCGAGGATATCCTACAGGAGATATAGTGGGTACCCAGCAGGAAATATCGAGGATATTCTACAGGAGATATAGTGGGTACCCTGCAGGAAATATCGAGGATATCCTACAGGAGATATAATGGGTACCCTGCAGGAAATATCGAGGATATCCTACAGGAGATATAGTGGGTATCCTGCAGGAAATATCGAGGATATCCTACTGGAGATATAGTGGGTATCCTGCAGGAAATATCGAGGATATCCTACAGGAGATATAATGGGTACCCTGCAGGAAATATCGAGGATATCCTACAGGAGATATAGTGGGTATCCTGCAGGAAATATCGAGGATATCCTACAGGAGATATAGTGGGTACCCTGCAGGAAATATCGAGGATATCCTACAGGAGATATAGTGGGTATCCTGCAGGAAATATCGAGGATATCCTACAGGAGATATAGTGGGTATCCTGCAGGAAATATCGAGGATATCCTACAGGAGATATAGTGGGTACCCTGCAGGAAATATCGAGGATATCCTACAGGAGATATAGTGGGTATCCTGCAGGAAATATCGAGGATATCCTACAGGAGATATAGTGGGTACCCTGCAGGAAATATCGAGGATATCCTACAGGAGATATAATGGGTACCCTGCAGGAAATATCGAGGATATCCTACAGGAGATATAGTGGGTACCCTGCAGGAAATATCGAGGATATCCTACAGGAGATATAGTGGGTACCCTGCAGGAAATATCGAGGATATCCTACTGGAGATATAGTGGGTACCCTGCAGGAAATATCGATGATATCCTACAGGAGATATAGTGGGTACCCTGCAGGAAATATCGAGGATATCCTACAGGAGATATAGTGGGTATCCTGCAAGAAATATCGAGGATATCCTACAGGAGATATAGTGGGTATCCTGCAGGAAATATCGAGGATATCCTACAGGAGATATAGTGGGTATCCTGCAGGAAATATCGAGGATATCCTACAGGAGATATAGTGGGTACCCAGCAGGAAATATCGAGGATATTCTACAGGAGATATAGTGGGTACCCTGCAGGAAATATCGAGGATATCCTACAGGAGATATAATGGGTACCCTGCAGGAAATATCGAGGATATCCTACAGGAGATATAGTGGGTATCCTGCAGGAAATATCGAGGATATCCTACTGGAGATATAGTGGGTATCCTGCAGGAAATATCGAGGATATCCTACAGGAGATATAATGGGTACCCTGCAGGAAATATCGAGGATATCCTACAGGAGATATAGTGGGTATCCTGCAGGAAATATCGAGGATATCCTACAGGAGATATAGTGGGTATCCTGCAGGAAATATCGAGGATATCCTACAGGAGATATAGTGGGTACCCTGCAGGAAATATCGAGGATATCCTACAGGAGATATAGTGGGTACCCTGCAGGAAATATCGAGGATATCCTACAGGAGATATAGTGGGTATCCTGCAGGAAATATCGAGGATATCCTACAGGAGATATAGTGGGTATCCTGCAGGAAATATCGAGGATATCCTACAGGAGATATAGTGGGTACCCTGCAGGAAATATCGAGGATATCCTACAGGAGATATAGTGGGTACCCTGCAGGAAATATCAAGGATATCCTACAGGAGATATAGTGGGTATCCTGCAGGAAATATCGAGGATATCCTGCAGGAGATATAGTGGGTATCCTGCAGGAAATATCGAGGATATCCTGCAGGAGATATAGTGGGTAACCTGCAGGAAATATCGAGGATATCCTACAGGAGATATAGTGGGTATCCTGCAGGAAATATCGAGGATATCCTTCAGGAGATATAGTGGATATCCTGCAGGAAATATCGAGGATATCCTACAGGAGATATGGTGGATATCGCACTGCAGACTTATTGGGTATCCTACAGGAGATAAAATAGATATCCTGCAGAAGATATAGTCGACATGCTACAGGAGATATAGAGGATATCCTACAAGATATGTCGTGGATATCCACCTGGAGATATAATGGAAACCTAAACATTAACATCCGCATCATCTACATTAACGCTGTGTTGTGCTGCACCTCCAGGCCCGGCCCGGGCAGATCAGGATCCTGGGGCTGAGGGGAAAGCACTGGGCACTGGGTGAGAGTTGGAATATATTTATTATATGGTTAATTGTTCTGTAAACAAAATGATCCTGATCTCTGGACAGCGAATACCTTGTTGATCCTTTTCAGGTAAACCATTCCTAATGTTTCACGTTATCGGCAGTAATGGTGACAAAGTTGAACTGTGGAGATGTAACCCAACAAGCCGGACCTGAACTGGAAATGTTGATGTGAATGAGTGTCTGTCTGATTAAAGCTGAACAAGACCAGGGCGGGAGGGAAGCACTTTTTAATATTCAATTAGGCTACAGTTCTCCAAGCGCATTTGTTCCACTTGTACATCTAGCTTTGAAATCGCGCACTTTTTCACACTGGGATTCTATTTGAAGAAGGGAAACCAAGAACCTAGTGCCATGCAAGAATCGAGAAGAGTGCAAAATCCTGGAGCAGTGCAAGAACCCGGAGCAGTGCAAAATCCTGGAGCAGTGCAAGAACCCGGAGCAGTGCAAAATCCTGGAGCAGTGCAAGGACCCGAAGCAGTGCAAGAACCCGGAGCAGTGCAAAATCCTGGAGCAGTGCAAGAACCCGGAGCAGTGCAAGAACCCGGCGTAGTGCAGATCTTTCTGATGAGATCTAATACCAAGTCCCTGTCTGGTTTCTAAGATCGATGTAAAAGATCCCGTGGCACTGTTTCGAAGAAGAGCAGGGGAATTATCCCTAGTGTCCTGCCCAATGGTTACCCTTCAATCAACACAATAAAAATCGATGATCCTAGTCCTTCTCACATTGCTGTTTGTGGGAGCTTGCTGTGTGTAAATTGGCTGCTGCATTTCCCACATGACAACAGTGACTACACTGTCAATCAATGTGGTTTGTCCTGAGCTTGTTAACGTCCTCTCATGATTTCAAGTCGATATTACTTTGCTTCCTGTATCTTATGTTCTTATTGGAGGGAAATATCGCACTGGTCGGAATTGCTGCTCCTGCTCATTCTTTACTTCAGAGATCTGGAATGTCATGGTGTAAGACATGGCTTTCAGTACACTGAACTGGTTATATAAGGTAAAGAACATAATGCCATGAATTTCTGTTCGGATGCGAACCAGAAGAAAGTAAGAACATAGGAAGATAACAAATAGGAGCAGGAGTTAGCCACCCGATCCCTCGAGCCTGCTCCGCCATTCAATAAGATCATGGCTGATCTGATCCTAGACTCAGCTCCACTTCCCTGCCCGCTCCCCATAACCCTTTATTCCCTTATCGCTCAAAATCTGTCAATCTCCGCCTTAATATATTCAATGACCCAGCCTCCACAGCTCTCATGGGGCAGAGAATTCCACAGATTTACAACCCTCTGGGAGAAGGAATTCCTCCTCATCTCAGTTTTAAAAGGGCGACCACTTATTCTAACACTATGTTCCCTAGTTTTAGTTTCCCGATGAGTGGAAATATCCTCTCTGCATCCACCTTGTCGAGGCCACTCATTATCTTATGTTTCGATAACATCACCTCTCATTCTTCTGAACTCCAATGAGTATAGGCCCAAACTCCTGAACCTACCTTCATAAATCAACCCCCTCATCTCCAGAATCAACCTAGTGAAGCTTCTCTGAACCGTCTCCAATGCAAGTATATCCTTCGTTAAATACGGAGAACAAAGCTGTATGCAGTACTCTAGGTGTGGCCTCACCAATACCCTGTACAGTTGTAGCAGGACTTATCTGCTTTTATACTCTATCCCCTTTGCAATAAAGGCCAACATTCCATTTGCCTTCCTGATGACTTGCTGTACCTGCATACTAACCTTTTGTGTTTCATGCACAAGGACCCCCTAGGTCCCTCTGTACTGCAGCATTTTGCAATTTTTCTCCATTTAAATTATAATGTATTTCTCTATTTTTGCTGTCAAAGCAGATAACCTAATTTTCCAACATTATACTCCAATTGCCAAATTTTTGCCCAATCACTTATCCTGTCTATTTCCTTTTGCAGATTTTTTTTGTGACATCCTCAAAAATTGCTGCCCAACCCATCTTTGTATCATCAGCAAACTTGGCTATATTACACTCGGTCCTTTCATCCAAGTCATTGATATAGATTGTAAATAGTTAAGGCCCCAGCACTGATCCCTACAGCACCCCACTAGTCACTGTTTGCCTCCGAGCGGAAAAAAAGAATTCAAACTTACCTGGTGTTGCCAGAGCTTCAGATCTTTTGGTTCTTGGTCGTGCAGGTGTACACTTGCCTGAATACCCATGGATCCCAGGGCACACACGTTTCGCAAGCGTTCCTGGGATCACGTGGGCCCCGTCAACCAATCCAAAAGAGAAATTGCTATGCTGCTTATGGAGATTGCATTTACGTACAGAATAAATAAGCATTCACGTTAATAAATAAGAATTCACACCACTTAAATAAAAAACAAAACATCACATGTTCAACATTAATAAAACAACCCTTAAGCCTTAAAATAGAAATTTATTTTTTGGAAAATGAATGTAAACAATTTAAAACGGGTCAAAATTTACATTAATTCATTGTAAATGTATTGTTTCCTCCGAGCAGCTGGCGAGAGATGAGAGTCCGGAGTTACAGATTGTTAGTCTGATTATGAGGGGGTTTGACAAGGTGAATGGAAAGAGGATGATTCCACTGATCGAGGAAACTAGAACTAGGGGCATATGCTCTTATGTTCTTGTGTTCTTAAGTCGATGGAATCTATATTTTTATCGTGGGGTATTCATAACATGCGGGTATAACCTTAAAATTAAAACTCGGACACGGAAGCGTCAGTCCAGGGAGGAATTAATCACACAAAGAATAGTGGACTTCTGAATATCCATAACGAGCATGACGGGACCGAGTGTAATGCAGACAAATTTGTTGAAGATGCAAAGATGGGTGAGAAAGAAACGTGTCAGGAGGACTCAAATAAACTGCAAAGGGTTATAGATAGGCTCAGTGAGTGGCAAACATTTGGCTGATGCAGTATAATGTAGGAAAATGTGAGGTTATCCACATTTGTAGGAAAAAAATATTATTTAAATGGGGTGAGATTACAACATGCTGAGGTACAGAGAGATCTGGGTGTACTTGTATATGAAAGACAAAAAGTCAGCATGCAGATACAGCAAGTCATTTGGAAGGCAAATGGAATGTTGGCCTTCATTGCAGGGGGTTAGAATATAAAAGTAAGTAAATTGTGGACACCTGGAGTATTGCATACTGTTTAGTTCTCCTTATTTAAGGAGGGATATACTTGCATTGGAGGCATTTCAGAGAAGGTTCACGAGACTTATTCCTGAGATGAAGGGTTTGTCTGATGAAAAAGGTTGAGTAGGTTGTGCCTATACTCATTGGAGTTTAGAATGAGAGGTGATCTTATTTAAAACACATAAAATTCTGAAGGATTTGACAAGGTAGATTAAGAGAAGACGTTCACCCTTGCGGGTGAATCTAGAACTAGGGGGCATAGTATGAGAATAAGGGGCCGGCCTATTTAAATGGAAATGAGGAGGAATTGCTTTTATCAGATGGTCGTAAATCTTAAGGAATTCTCTACCCCAGAGAAGTGTGGAGGCTGGGTAATTGAATATATTTAAAGTGGAGATAGACAGATATTTGAATAATAAGGGAGTCAAAGGTTATGGGAGTGGGCAGCGATGTGGAGTTGTGGTCAAAATCAGATCAGCGAGGCTCGAGGGGCCAAATGGCCTACTTTCCTGCTCCTATTTATTATACTTTTTATGTTCTTTTGAATTGCTGTTCCCAAAAAGCTTTGTCTGCGAGTTCAATTGACAATATGAAAACTGAAATTGATCATTTCTTGTTAGGCAAGTGTATGTAAGGTTATCGAATCAAGGCAAGTAAATTGAGTAAAAATGCGGTTCAGCCATGTTCTGATTAAATGACGGAACATGCTCGAGGGTTTTCAAGGCCTACACCTATTCCAATGTCCCACCTGGATTTCTCTTTTTTAATCCACATCAGAGAAAGGTTGTGGCCAACTGTCAGAAAAATGAAGAGGAAAGTCATGGGCTGCAGGAGGATATCAATCCACTGGTCAGGTGGGCAGAGCAGTGGCAAATGGAATTTAATTTGGAGAAGTGTGAGGTAATGCACTTTGGGAGGGCTAACAAGGAGAGGTCAGAGGGCAAGCATCGCGAGAGGTGAGCGGCTGTGGTGCTTCAAAAGGCAGCAGCAGGATCGGGAGGAGCTATCTACAGCAGCAACAGGAGTAAGGGACAAAAAGTAAAAAGAATCAAAATCGAAGTGTGACGTCACAGACAAGTAGGTAAGTGATTGGCTGGTGGATTGGTGAGCATTTTTCTTTTCTTTAAAAAACCTTGGGCATTGGTGTAAGTTAGGAACTGCAATTAAATAGATCAGTGATCTTTATTATCTAAAGAGAACTAATTAATTCAATCAGCTGTTTGCTGAGTAGTGACTGGGTGTGTTTTGCGAAGGTTTAGAGTTTACTTCTACTTGATAGCTCCGAGTGTAACGAGACGGATGGCAGGGCAGCTCAGTCCCGTGGATTGCACATCCTGTGGCATGTGGGAAATCCTGGATGCTTCACACAGCCGGGACGACCCTGTGTGCAGGAGCTGTCTCCAGCTGCACCAACTCCAGCTCCGTGTTTTGCAGCTTGAGCGGCGACTGGAGTCACTGCGGTGCATCCGTGAGACTGAGAGCTACATGGATAGCACGTTTCTAGAGGTGGTCACCTCGCAGCTTAAGAGTGTGCAGGCAGAGAGGGAGTGGGTGATCACCGGACAGAAGGGGAGGACTAGGCAGGTAGTGCAGGAGTCCCTGAGTCCATCTCGCTCTCCAACCGGTATTCACTTCTGAGTACCGGTGAGAGCGATGGTGGCTCTGGGGAGCGCAGACAGAGCCACATCCACGGCAACACGGGTGGCTCAGCTGCACAGTGGGGAGGAAGAAGAGTGGAAGAGCTATAGTGATAGGGGATTCAATAGTCAGGGGAGCAGACAGGCGTTTCTGCAGCCGCAGACCTGACTCCAGGATGGTATGTTGCCTCCCTGGTGCCAGGGTCAAGGATGTCACTGAGCGGCTGCAGGGAATTCTGGGAGGAGAGAGGGTGAACAGCCAGAGGTCGTGGTCCATATCGGGACCAATGACATAGGTATGAAGATGGATGAGGTCCTGCAGGCAGAGTTTAGGGAGCTAGGAGAGAGATTAAAAAGCAGGGACCTCAAAGGTAGTAATCTCCGGATTACTCCCAGTGCCACGAGCTAGTGAGTACAGAAACAGGAGGATAGAGCAGATGAATACGTGGCTGGAGAGATGGTGCAGGCGGGAGGGCTTTAGATTCCTGAGGCATTGGGACCGCTTTTGGGGGAAGTGGAATCTGTTCAAGCCGGTAGTGTTGCACCTCAACAGAGCCGGAACCAGTATCCTCGCGTGGGAGCGGGGGGGTTGCTGTGCTGTTGGGGAGGGTTTAAACTAGCTTGGCAGGGGAATGGGAACCTGAAAGTAGATTCAGTAGGGAAGGGAGTAGAGCTGCAATTAGAAAACAAAAATAAAGAAAATGAGTCTGAAGGAGAGCAGGAAAAAAATAACAAATTTAAAGGCACTTTGTCTAAATGCACATAGCATTTGTAACAAGATAGATGCGTTGACGGCACAAATTGAGACAAATGGGTCTGATCTGATAGCCATTACAGAGATGGTTGCAAGGTGACCAGGACTGGAAAATAAATATTCAGGGGTATTTGACAATCCGGAAGGGCAGACAGAAAAGAAAATGAGGCGGGGTAGCTCTATTGATAAAGGATGGAATCACTGCAATAGTGAGAAATGATTTTGGCTCAAATATTGGAATGTTGGGTGGGGATAAGGAATAATAAGGGGAAAAAGTTACTGGTGGGCGTAGTCTATCGGCCCCCTGAACAGTAGCAACTCTGTTGGTCGGAGCATAAACCAGGAAATAGTGGGGGCTTGTAAAAAGGGAACAGCAATAATCATGGGTTTTTTAACCTCCATATTGATTGGAAAAATCAAATTGGTCAGGGTATCCTTGAGGGGGATTCATAGACTGCATAAGGGATGGGTTCCTTGAGCAGTGTGTAACAGAACCAACCAGGGGGCAGGCTGTTAGGTCTTCAGAAGCTCTAATAACGACTCCATGAGATAATGTATTGTGCTTGAACTGTAGTAACCTTAGTACATTTAATGGCCCCAAGTTTCCACATGATTTGCTCCTGATTTTTAGGAGCAACTGGTGGAGAACGGAGTATCTTAGAAATCGGAATTCTCCACATTTAAGTTTTCTGCAGTTCTAGTCAGGGAGAACAGTTTCACTTTTGAACAGAATTGTTTTTTCAAAAGGGGGCGTGTCCGGCCACTGACGCCCGATTTGAAAGTTTCCACAGTGAAAACGTACTCCAAACTAACTTAGAATGGAGCAAGTGAAGCTTTTTGTACGCTTTAAAAAACCTTGTCTACACATTAAAAAATCAGGCGCAGGTTACAAATTAGGCGTCAGGAACGAGGTGGGCGGGAGGGGGGCGGGAAGTCATTACATTCTACAATCAATCCTTAGTTATACAGATACAAATATTATACAAATAAATCCAACCTGAATAAACATTTATAAGCAAAGAAAAGATTAAATAAACCATGTTCCTACCTGTGTGAAAGTGCTTCAGGCAGGCCTTTCAGGCAGTGGTTTGTTGTCAGGACTGACCGATGGCAGGGACAGAAAGCAGCAAGAAGCCTCAGTACTTGAGGCAGTGGTTTGTTGTCGGGACTGACCGATGGCAGGGACAGAAAGCAGCAAGAAGCCTCAGTACTTGAGGCAGTGGTTTGTTGTCAGGACTGACCGATGGCAGGGACAGAAAGCAGCAAGAAGCCTCAGTACTTGAGGCAGTGGTTTGTTGTCAGGACTGACCGATGGCAGGGACAGAAAGCAGCAAGAAGCCTCAGTACTTGAGGCAGTGGTTTGTTGTCAGGACTGACCGATGGCAGGGGTAAAAAGCAGCAAGAAGCCTCAGTACTTGAGGCAGTGGTTTGTTGTCAGGACTGACCGATGGCAGGGACAGAAAGCAGCAAGAAGCCTCAGTACTTGAGGCAGTGGTTTGTTGTCAGGACTGACCGATGGCAGGGACAGAAAGCAGCAAGAAGCCTCAGTGCTGATCATGGAGGGGCAATGTGGTTTTATTAAAAAATGTTAAAAATTGAACAGCTCCAAAGAATTTGAATAGTCTCAAACAAGTGCATGTGTCCCGTTTATCACAGTCTATCTTTAATTACAGAATGAGTGGTGGAGATTGAAACGGTAACGAGTTGTTAAGGCTGAATTAAAATGCACAGTTGCTGCAGTTAAAGAGCCAACACTGGTTAAAGAGCCAACATTAATTCAGCAGATGATTTATTCAGCAGTGCTGCTAAATGCACTCCCTCATACATCGAAATATCAAGAAAATTAAAATGCAAGCCTTTGCAAGGGTTCAATAAACAAATTTTCACTTTTTCTGCAGAACTTTTTAAAATGGCCGAGTGCCAATGTTTACTTCAGACTGCGCATGTGCGAACGCTCCAACGCGCACGCGCAGGGTTGCCGGCACCAAGAAGCCTCATTTAAATTGTACCCGCCCCCTCCTATTTACAAAATCGGCGCGAGTGGTAGGCTCCACCCCCTGTGCGCTGTGCCAAGCAGACATCGAGCTCCAACGAGCTCGAGAATACCGCGGTTTTTTTCAGGCGCCGTTTTCGGCGCGAGAAACAGGCGCCCAGCTCTGAGGGGCGCCTTTTTCACCGCGTGTGGAAACTTGGGGCCAATGTAACTCCAGAGTGAGGATCACACCTGGTGGCCTGCCTTTTATACTGGGCCTAGCAGACCTGTACAGATAACCTACAAGTCTCCCACTGCAGTGACCTCTGATGTTACCCCTTGTAATAGTACAAGTAGTAACCATGTAGGAGACATGACATCACTCTCCCCCAAGTCCTTAGTGCAAATCGCCTTTGCATTGACTGTGCTCTGGACTTAGCTCTATCTGGCTGACCTTGGAGGGGTTTCCATCCTGGGTGAGTAGGTGGTGTTTCGCTGGCAGTAACATTGCTGGTGGTTTGTGCGTCCGTGACCACTCCAATCTCTCCCCCCCCGCCTCCCCCTCCCGCTGCCCCGCACATGCAGATTGTGCTGTTGGCTCATTACATTCATATACATTCAAGTATCAAATAAATTTGCATTTACAGTATTGCATTCGTGGTACGGTGGTGAGGTAAGTACATTTGAATGGTGAGGTACATACTTGGAGTCAGTGCTGGGGTCAGCACCGGTGCATGAGGACAAACTAGTGCCAGGACTGCAGGATGGTATCCAGATAGTCTGGTGGTGGTGCGGTGCCCAGTGCTGGCAGTGGGTACCCGGTTGACTCAAGTTGCCTGCTCTTGGGGCTTTTGCCGTTGCGTCCAGCATCGGGCAGGTTCACTCAGGTCCTCTCCTTGCGCCCCGGGTCGCTGCTGCTCCCTGAGGAGCAGTCGTCTAGCAGTGCACAGGGAACTGCTGACTCACTTGGGAGATCGGTTACGGGTGACCCTTCGTTCCCGGGTGTAACCTTGGTGGCGATAGGGTCTGGGGGCTACGCCCGAGCACAGTTTGCTCTGTCAGGCTCGTGGCGGTTGGTGCCATTGGGTGCCTGAGAGGTGGAGCCGATCAGGGGCAGGCTATCGATACCGGTGCCATTGCCCTCCTGAGATCGCTTGCTCTGCAGCTTGTATATATTTGCTGCTTGTGGCCACACTCCGTTGTGCATCAGTCTGATCCCAGGGATGCAGGCTACACATTGGGTAGCTCGCTGGACCTGTGTGCTCCCGATGCGTGTTTGCCCGCTGCATTCACAGTATGCAGTTGAAATCCTACATCGCACAATGATTCATTCCTTATTGTAAATACCCTGTAGTTCCGATCGCAATCGCATGACTTTTCCTTGCTTATTGCCTGTACACAACCCTGATCATCAATTACACATTTTACTAACTCACAGTTACTGTTACATTGATTGAGAGTGTGGAACTGTCATAGAAACATAGAAAATAGGTGCAGGAGTAGGCCATTCAGCCCTTCGAGCCTGCACCGCCATTCAATGAGTTCATGGCTGAACATGCAACTTCAGTACCCCATTCCTGCTTTCTCGCCATATCCCTTGATCCCCCTAGTAGTAAGGACTACATCGAACTCCTTTTTGAATATATTTAGTGAATTGGCCTCAACAACTTTCTGGGGTAGAGAATTCCACAGGTTCACCACTCTCTGGGTGAAGAAGTTTCTCCTCATCTCGGTCCTAAATGGCTTACCCCTTATCGTTAGACTGTGACCCCTGGTTCTGGACTTCCCCAACATTGGGAACATTCTTCCTGCATCTAACCTGTCTAACCCTGTCAGAATTTTAAACGTTTCTCTCAGGTCCCCTCTCATTCTTCTGAACTCCAGTGAATACAAGCCAAGTTGATCCAGTCTTTCTTTTTATGTCAGTCCCGCCATCCTGGGAATCAGTCTGGTGAACCTTCGCTGCACTCCCTCAATAGCAAGAATGTCCTTCCTCAAGTTAGGAGACCAGAACTGTACACAATACTCCAGGTGTGGCCTCACCAAGGCCCTGTACAACTGTAGTAACACCTCCCTGCCCCTGTACTCAAATCCCCTCGCTGTGAAGGCCAACATGCCATTTGCTTTATTAACCGCCTGCTGTACCTGCATGCCAACCTTCAATGACTGATGTACCATGACACCCAGGTCTCGTTGCACCTCCCCTATTCCTAATCTGTCACCATTCAGATAATAGTCTGTCTCTCTGTTTTTACCACCACAGTGGATAACCTCACATTTATCCACATTGTACTTCATCTGCCATGCATTTGCCCACTCACCTAACCTATCCAAGTCGCTCTGCAGCCTCATAGCATCCTCCTCGCAGCTCACACTGCCATTTAACTTGGTGTCATACGCAAATTTTGAGATACTACATTTAATCCCCTCGTCTAAATCATTAATGTACAATGTAAACAGCTGGGGCCCCAGCACAGAACCTTGCGGTACCCCACTAGTCACTGCCTGCCATTCTGAAAAGTACCCATTTACTCCTATTCTTTGCTTCCTGTCTGACAACCGGCTCTCAATCCACGTCAGCACACTGCCCCCAATCCCATGTGCTTTAACTTTGCACATTAATCTCTTGTGTGGGACCTTGTCGAAAGCCTTCTGGAAGTCCAAATATACCACATCAACTGGTTCTCCCTTATCCACTCTACTGGAAACATTCTCAAAAAATTCCAGAAGATTTGTCAAGCATGATTTCCCTTTCACAAATCCATGCTGACTTGGACCAATCATGTCACCTCTTTCCAAATGCGCTGCTATGACATCCTTAATAATTGATTCCATCATTTTACCCACTACCGATGTCAGGCTGACCGGTCTTAAATTCTCTGTTTTCTCTCTCCTTCCTTTTTTTAAAAGTGGAGTTACATTGACTACCCTCCACTCCATAGGAACTGATCCAGAGTCTATGGAATGTTGGAAAATGACTGTCAATGCATCCGCTATTTCCAAAGCCACCTCCTTCAGTACTCTGGGATGTAGACCATCAGGCCCTGGGGATTTATCAGCCTTCAATCCCATCAATTTACCCAACACAATTTCCTGACGAATAAGGATTTCCCTCAGTTCCTCCTTCTCACTAGACCCTCTGACCCCTTTTATATCCGGAAGGTTGTTTGTGTCCTCCTTAGTGAATACCGAACCAAAGTACTTGTTCAATTGGTCTGCCATTTCGTTGTTCCCAGTTATGACTTCCCCTGATTCTGACTGCAGGGGACCTACGTTTGTCTTTACGAACCTTTTTCTCTTTACATACCTATAGAAGCTTTTGAGTCCATTTTCATGCCCCCTGCAAGCTTCCTCTCATACTCTATTTTCCATGCCCTAATCAAACCCTTCATCCTCCTCTGCTGAGTTCTAAATTTCTCCCAGTCCCCAGGTTCGCTGCTATATCTGGCCAATTTGTATGCCACTTCCTTGGCTTTAATACTATTCCTGATTTCCCTTGATAGCCACGGTTGAGCCACATTCCCTTTGTTATTTTTACGCAAGACAGGGATGTACAATTGTTGTAGTTCATCCATGCGGTCTCTAAATGTCTGCCATTGCCCATCCACTGTCAATCCCTTAAATATCATTTGCCAATCTATCCTAGCCAATTCACGCCTCATACCTTCAAAGTTACCCTTCTTTAAGTTCTGGACCATGGTCTCTGAATTAACTGTTTCATTCTCCATCCTAATGTTGAATTCCACCATATTATGGTCACTCTTCCCCAAGGGGCCTCGCACAACGAGATTGTTAATTAATCCTCTCTCATTACACAACACCCAGTCTAAGATGGCCTCCCCCCTAGTTGGTTCCTCGACATATTGGTCCAGAAAAACATCCCTTATGCACTCCAGGAAATCTTCCTCCACCGTATTGTTTCCAGTTTAGTTAGCCCAATCTATATGCATATTAAAGTCACCCATGATAACTGCTGCACCTTTATTGCATGCACTCCTAATTTCCTGTTTGATGCCCTCCACAACCTCACTACTACTGTTTGGAGGTCTGTACACAACTCCCACTAGCGTTTTCTGCCCCTTGGTATTCCGTAGCTCCACCCATACTGATTCCACATCATCCAAGCTAATGTCCCTCCTTACAATTGCATAATTTCCTCTTTAACCAGCAACGCCACCTCGCCTCCGTTTCCTTTCTGTCTATCCTTCCTAAATGTTGAATACCCCTGGATGTTGAGTTCCCAGCCTTGGTCACTCTGGAGCCATGTCTCCGTGATGCCAACCACATCGTATCCGTTAACTGATAGCTGCACAATTAATTCGTCCACCTTATTCCAAATACTCCTCGCATTAAGGCACAGAGCCTTCAGTCTTGCCTTTTTAACACACTTAGACCCTTTAGAATGTTGCTGTAAAGTGGCCCTTTTTGTTTTTTGCCTTGGGTTTCTCTGCCCTCCACTTTTACTCATTTCCTTTCTGTCTTTTGCTTCTGTCTCCATTTTGTTTCCCTCTGTCTCCCTACATTGGTTCCCATCCCCCTGCCATATTAGTTTAACTCCTCCCCAACAGCACGAGCAAACACTCTTCCGAGGACATTGGTTCCAGTCCTGCCCAGGTGCAGACCGTCTGGTTTGTACTGGTCCCACCTCCCCCAGAACCGGTTCCAATGCCCCAGGAATTTGAATCCCTCCCTGCTGCACCACTCCTCAAGCCACGTATTCATCTGAGCTATCCTGCGATTCCTACTCTGACTAGCATGTGGCACTGGTAGCAATCCTGAGATGACTACTTTTGAGGTCCTACTTTTTAATTTAGCTCCTAGCTCCTTAAATTCGTCTCGTCGGCCCTCATCCCATTTTTTACCGATATCGTTGGTACAATGTGCACCACGACAACTGGCTGTTCACCCTCCCTTTTCAGAATGTCCTGCACCCGCTCCGAGACATCCTTGACCCTTGCACCAGAGAAGCAACATACCATCCTGGAGTCTCGGTTGCAGCCGCAGAAACGCCTGTCCATTCCCCTTACAATCGAATCCCCTATCACTATCGCTCTCCCACTCTTTTTCCTGCCCTCCTGTGCAGCAGAGCCAGCCATGGTGCCATGAACTTGGCTGCTGCTGCCCTCCCCTGATGAGTCATCCCCCCCCCAACAGTACCCAAAGCGGTGTATCTGTTTTGCAGGGAGATGACCGCAGGGGATCCCTGCACTACCTTCCTTGCAGTGCTCTTCCTGTTGGTCTTCCATTCCCTATCTGGCTGTGGACCCTTTACCTGCGGTAAGACCACCTCACTAAACGTGCTACTCACGTCATTCTCAGCATTGTGTGGTGGGTTTCTGGCCTCCTTTAAGAGAGCCTTGCTATCTTTACCCCAATCCTCCTCTTCGCTTGGTACCACGTGTTGCTCCATCAATGCTGCCCCTCGTGGTCTGGCCACTGCCATCTTTTTCTTCAGCAACTCACCTCGTGGTTTGGGCGCCATCTTTCTTCCATCCACGACGTCGACTGCTGTGATCCTCTTCTCCCCAGGTTCTGCCACCGAGGCTGGGAAGTCACCTCTGGATCCGATTTTCTTCCTCCGGAGTCCTGCCACTGGAGCCTGGAAGGTGCATTCGGGTCGTCTCAGCTGGATCATCTCCACACAGTCGTGCTGAGCGGTCTGTGCCTTGGGTGCTGTGCTGGCCTGCTCTCCGGTGCTGGATCTAACCTCAGGTGGGGGTTTGCTTTGCCTCTGAGCAGGGGGGGTGTCGATTACTGGAGGGGTGAAATCTTCCCAGCTCCAGAGGATCTTCTCCATCCACCTTCTGCCGAGGAGCGTTGGTCCATCATCTGCAACAATTCACAGAGATAACTTGTGCACTGTGCCATCATGGAGTACCTTTACATCCACACCACCAACGACTGGGATAGGTTCATTGGTGTAGGTGCGCAGCTTTGCCTGAACCGGGACCAAATTGGGTCATTCAGCCTGATTGTCCCATAGCCTCTCTAAGGCTTCTTGATTCATTACTGACTGGCTCGCCCCCGTGTCCATTTCTATGAAGACTGGACCGTTATTTATCTCTATTCCATCCTCAACAGAGACCATTCGGTGGTGCAGGTAAACATGCTATATACCTCATCGTGGGGCTGAGCTGCCTCTCTGACTATCGCTTCACAATCTGCGCTGGATTCATGGCCATCTGTAGACTCTTCATCAACACAGTGAATCGTATTTATTTTACACATTCGCTGGAGGTGACCCTTTGTGCTGCAGCCTTTACATACATAGTCTTTAAAACAGCACTGGTGAGCCCTGTGATTCCCTCCGCAACACCAGCATGGTGCTACTCGATTAGCCCCCCTCGGCGGACTCTGAGTTAAGGGACTTGGGGCCTGTTCTCTCTCCCCTGAGAAGATTCACGTTCTACAGTCCAGCCTCTAAGAGGCACCATTCAGTGCACAGTACTTGCCGGGTTTGAGTCCTGAGGATGAGTCATCTGCCTGAAGCCACAGGTCGAGGACATGAATGCTTGGCTCACGGAGATGGCCTTCTGCTGTGTGACTGTGATATCTGCAGATAGTAGCTTATGAAGAATGCCTTCATGGCTGATTCTGATGACAAAGATATCCCGCAACGCTTCAGTGAGGTGGTCGCTGAAATCACACGGTGCCGCCAGTCTCCTGAGGTCTGCCGCATATTTCACAATCTCCTGGCCATCGGGCCGTCAGTGTGTATAAAACTGGTGTCTGGCTGTGAGGATACTCTCTTTTGGCTTGAGTTGTTCTTGGATCAGCGTTACAAGCTCCTTGTACATCTTGGTCGTTGTCTTCGCTGGTGCCAGTAAGTCCCTGGCGAGGCCATAGACAGTGGGCCCACAACTGGTTAGCAGGATAGTTCTGCGCTTATCAGCCAGTGTGGCTGGATTGTCGTCTGCCATGTCGATTGCTGTGAAGAAATGTTCGCGCCTCTCCACAAAGGCTTCCCAATCATCACCATCGGCGAACTGCTGCAACATACCAAAGTTAGCCATTTTCGCGTGAAGGTCCATAATCTCGTCGCCAATTGCTATGTCTTCAGATGCTCTAATAATGACTCCATGAGACAATGTATTGTGCTTGAACTGTAGTGACCTTAGTCCATTTAATGTAACTCCAGAGTGAGAAACACACATGGTGGCCTGCCTTTTATACTAGGCCTGGCACACCTGTACAGGTAACCTACAAGTCTCCCACTGTGGTGCCCTCTGGTGGCACACCTTGGAATAGTACAAGCAGTAACCATGTAGGATAAATGACACAGGCCATCTTAGACCTGGTCCTGTGTAATGAGACAGGATTAATAATCAATCTCCTAGTAAAGGATCTCCTTGGAATGAGTGACCATAGCATGATTGAATTTCAAATTCAGATGGAGGGTGAGAAAGCTGGATCTCTAACCAGCGTACTAAGCTTAAATAAATGAGACTATGAAGGTATGAGGGCAGAGTTGGCTAAAGTGGACTGGGAAAATAGATTAAAGTGTAGGACGGTTGATGAACAGTGCAGTACATTTAAGGAGATATTTCACAACTCTCAAGAAAAATATATTCCAGTGAGGAGAAAAGGGTGTAAGAGAAAAGATAGCCATCCATGGTTAACTAAAGAAATAAAGGATGGTATCCAATTACAAACAAGGGCATACAAAGTGACCAAAACAAGTGGGCGGATAGAAGATTGGGAAGCTTTTAAACGCCAGTAAAGAATTACAAAAAAGTGATTAAGAAAGGGAAGATGGACTATGAAAGCAAACTAGCACGAAATATAAAAACAGATAGCAAGAGCTTCTATAGGTATATAAAAAGGAAAAGAGTGGCTTAAGTAAATGTTGGTCCCTGAGAGGACGAGACCGGGGATTAGTAATGGGGAACATGGAGATGGCAGAAACTCCGAACAAACATTTTGTATCAGTCTTTACGATAGAGGACACTAACAATATTCCAACAGTGGATAGTCAAGTGGCTATAGCGGGGGAGGAACTTAACACAATCACAATCACTACGGAGGTTGTACTCAGTAAGATAATGGGACTAAAGGCAAATAAATCCTTTGGACCTGATGGCTTGCATCCTAGGGTTGTAAGAGAAGTAGTGGCAAGGATAGTGGATGCATTGGTTGTAATTCACCAAAATTCCCTGGATTCTGGAGAGGTCCCAGCAGATTGGAAAATTGCAAATGCAACGCCCCTATTTAAAAAGGAGGGCGGACAAAAAGGAGGAAACTATAGACCAGTTAGCCTAACATCTGTGGTTGGGAAACTGTTGGAGTCCATTATTAAATAAGCAGTAGCAGCACATTTGGAAAAGCAAAATTGAATAAATTTAAGAGAGAAAGAGACAGTTTCTTAAATGATAAGGGGATAAGGGTTTATGGGGAACGGGCAGCGAAGTGGAGCTGAGTCCATGATCAGATCAGCCATAATCTTATTGAATGAAGGGGCATCAGTTACATAAGGTAGTATACAGGGGGGCATGGTTACAGGAGGTATTATACAGGGGGTCAGTTACAGGAGGTATTATACAGGGGGCGTGGTTACAGGAGGTATTATACAGGGGGTCAGTTACAGGAGGTATTATACAGGGGGGCAGTTACAGGAGGTATTATACAGGGGGGTCAGTTACAGGAGGTATTATACAGGGGGGTCAGTTACAGGAGGTATTATACAGGGGGCCGGTTACAGGAGGTATTATACAGGGGTCAGTTACAGGAGGTATTATACAGGGGGTCAGTTACAGGAGGTATTATACAGGGGGCGTGGTTACAGGAGGTATTATACAGGGGGTCAGTTACAGGAGGTATTATACAGGGGGGCAGTTACAGGAGGTATTATACAGGGGGGGATCAGTTACAGGAGGTATTATACAGGGGGTCAGTTACAGGAGGTATTATACAGGGGGTCGGTTACAGGAGGTATTATACAGGGGTCAGTTACAGGAGGTATTATACAGGGGGTCTGTTACAGGAGGTATTATACAGGGGGGGGTCAGTTACAGGAGGTATTATACAGGGGGTGTGTTAGTGTGAATGTTTTCTCAGAAGAATCACTCAACACTCAGAGTCGGTGCCAACGCCAATGCAGCCTTTATTTTCGCTAGCGGGGAGGAAGCCTCAGGACTGGATCCAGGCACTTCTCTCCGACGAACAAAGAAACTCAGCGATATTTATATGTTTTACAACAGTTCTTTATAGTTACTCAGCCCACTTCGGCTGGACACAATCCAATCATAACGATTATAGATTACATATAGATTTCTTTAACCCAATAGAATTCCCCAGATACCTCAGGGGCTGTATGTTCGGTTTTTGTCAGCTCGGGCTGATTAATGACCTCGTTATGTGAGGCAGGTTCTCCCCTTATCTCTGTTCCTCGGGGCTCGGCTGTGTGAAGTCACTGATTATACCAGTGTACTATAATGGTTCGTTATAATTATCTTGTATCCAAGGCATTCCCGGTAGTGGGCCTCACAGGGTCATTGCTCGGTCAGTCAACAGTTCATTACTTGACGAACGGGGTTCCCATCATGCTTGGGAAGCCATTTTATATGTGGCCACTTTAAACTTATATGAGTTTAGATATATTCAGCAGGTGCCTAATGCCTTGTGTTTTGATATATTCAGCAGGTGCCTAATGCCTACAACAATTCCCTCCTTTCGGTATAGGGACTAGTCCTAGTCTCCCTTTAACCGACCGCCCTACTTTTATTAGATTTTGTGCACGGCCCGGTACTCCCTGCCTCAACGTGCTGGCCAGTCACGCGGTTTCAGGAGTCCCGGTTGCTTAAATCAAATTAACAAAGGCCAAATCCTCCTGCCCCTTTATTAGTCAGGCTTGTTTAGTATTTGGGGACTGGTCATGGGTCCCTCTGCATCGTGCTTGGTGCCTGCATACCTGGCAGACCATTATGCCCCATGTTATTGCTAAGATCAATTGTATCCCGACCAGTATGTGTGAAATTATTCGAATCCAAGGATGGATGTTCACATTTATTCCCCAGTCCCAGACCTTTCTCCACCAACTCTGACTTTGTAAGTCTACATCGTATCTTCTTCCAGTACTTTGATTTTAGTTTGCAGTTGGTGGTAGAGCTTTACGGATTGACCCACCCTGAGCCTCAATTCTCGTAATACTTCGGTTAGATGTGGGATAGGGACCTGCTCTGGCTCGTCATAATCCTGCAAATGATCGTGGAGCTGATCGGTTATATCAATAACTTCGGGCTTCCGGTGCCTAACCTGGGTGATATGCGCTTGCCCGATCGCGACAGGTCATAGTGGCGTAAAGCAAAAGTTCGGCTGTGGTATCGGGCACTGCAGGTCATTATACTGGTATGAACACTCTGTGGTAGAGACGCAGTATCTTCCCTTCCCTCCGTAGCCTGCCCTCGTGAAGTGCCTGTGTGCAGGCACTATTTCTGGTACACACCCGTCGGTTCGGTTAAACCCGCACTCGTCTAGCTCACCTCGGCCTACCGGGTGACGACATCCTGTGATCTCCCCCTTTGCTTGCATTCTGTTAGGGAAATCCCGGTAAGTATGTCGTTTCGACGAACGGCGGAGGTGTTGGTCAGATAGTAACGTAAGGAGACATTTTCCCATATTACCCCGATATTCTCTAGTTGGTACAGGGGGAACGGCCCTGAGTCCGGCGTGGCTATAGGGATCATCAGGACTATCCCTATCCCAGTATTCCTACCCATCTGGCAATCTGGGTGTACTCGGGTCAGTCCCTTCAGAGTACAATTATCCAGTGTCCCCCTCTGGTTAGCCAACTGAGCTAAATGTGAACTGTCTATCCAATCGGGTACTTCCCCGCGTTGGATCTGGTCGAGATTGTGGCGGATCTGTCCCACCATCCACAGACCATAAGCGTGACAGAGTTGCCCCTGTCTTTGCTTTCCGGTATCTTCTCTTTCTCTATCAATGAGGTGATTGATGGTTTTGGCGTGAGCTTCCAGGACTGAGATGCCATCCAACTGGATTTCGGCACCCTCCTTTCCTAGGTTGGCTTGGTCTTCCTGGTTTTGCTCCTCCCTCTCCAATAACCCCTTCATCACCCCTCTAAGCTGTTCCACCCTCTCGTTTAACCCTTGTTTGTCTATCGAGTTTACTACGGAGGTCCCTGTATTGAAACCGGTAGCAACATCATTAACTATTCCCCTCTTTATCCTGGGGGCTGACCCCTGTCCCCGGAATCTACTGGCACCCATTTCATCGGCAGCCTGCTGCATTACAACTTTACTTCATACATTGTACATTTTCCTTCACTGTTCTGTACAGTATTCCGGCATCTGGATGCCTGAAATATTGATCAGGACAGGCACAATTTCATGTTTAACATTATCATACAACAATTCCCCTTCGTTGTACATTACGATCCCATTTTCTGGTCCCTTAGTAGTTGTGGGACAAGGCAGTTCCTCGGGCAATGTAGTGGTTCTTATGGGGCGCGGTGTCGGAGGGGGTGAGAAGCACACATACAATGATATTGCAGCCGCCCCCACCTCCTCATAGCACCCACACAGCCCCACTCCCTTTTTTCGGATGACTGATTGCTGGGACTGTCCCGGAGGCGTGCAAATTATGCCGAAAGTACATTCATCGGGCCCTTTGACATCACTCCGTTTAATGCAGCTGCTCCTTATACCCGTGGAGCACTGTACACATACCCGATTCTTATTAGGATTCACTTGTAACCATGCATTAAAATAAGTCCTGTCCTTGCTCCAATCCTGAGTCGCTGGGATGCACATTCCATCCGTTAAATTAAACAAGACTCCATAGTTCATGTAGTTGTTTATTTCCTGAGTGCGCTGCAATCCGTTGGTATCATCCAGTGTTTGCGTGGGTCTTGAGGTTCCCAGTATCATGAGTCCCCAGAGTCGGAGTCACCACTGCGGTCCCATCTTGGTGAGTGTTTTATCTGAAAATTTTAAACAGATAGCCTGGTCGTCACCAGGTGTTAGGTTCTGGTCTACTTGTGTCGCTGTCACTCTGTGGACTCGGAGGTAAGGATTAGGTTAACCATATTCTTTATCGTCGTACCATCTCTATCACTTCATGTCCCTGTCTGGGCTGCCGTGGGTTTTGCGTTTGAGCCTGCTGTGCTCGAGCCTGCACGATGACCCATCTAAATATTATCCAAACTCCAATCAACACCAATGCCACCACTATTCCTCCAAACATCGCTGTCTGCTTTACCGTTAGGTTGGGTTTGTGAACTACACCTACCCACCGTGGGGTACATTGGCTCTATTGCCATGGGTGATGGTGCTATGGCTGCGCACTGCACTATCCTTCTAGTCCCGTTTTTTAAAACATCTCTTCCAGCCTGTTTATCTTAGCTTTTAACTCTTAACCAGCTAGTTCCGTTTTATTTTTATTCTGAATATCCCACCATTTCCTCTGTCTGTCAGGTGAGTCTTCTTTATTTTATTAAGAAATCCAAATTAATAATGTCCAGTATAAAACAGCTGTCAATGGAAAGGGTTAACTCTTTTACAGGTTTGTAAGAAAGCCTGATGTCATTACGTGACTTCACGTAATCATCCGAAAAATTCTTTTTTTTTAAAAGTCTCTGTGCCTTCAAAACTTGCTTAGAAATTAGGAATCCGTTAAACAGCATAAATCATTAGTAAAGTGGTCATAATAAAAATCTTCTCATTGGGAAAGACAGCATTTTAGATTAAACTCCAATTTTTTCTTAACTTCTAATTCAAGTACTTGCCAAAGAATTTAAAAAAAAAATTGATTTAAAACGAGACCACACATTTTTAATAGCTATTTTGTTTACTGAAATTCAATTTTTGTTTTTAAATTTCTCTCTCAGCACAAAATCTAAACTTCTGTGCCAGTTCCATTTTTTCTTTCTATGCTGAGTTAGCATAGCTTAGATCTTTTCTTCTCGTTATTTTCATACATTCCAACATTTCGGGGGGTTTTTTACGGTCCCGTTCACTGGGCAAATCTTGTGTTTTATTTCTCTCTCAGCACAAAATCTAAACATCCGTGCCAGTTCCATTTTCTATAAGAATTTAAAAATTCAGTAAGATTCTCTAATTCCCAGTTTTTTCTTTCTGTGCTGAGTTCGCATAGCTTAGATCTTTTCTCCTCGTTATCTTCAAAACCCTCCTGCTTGTTTAGACTTTTCGGGACTTTTCTTGATAAACACTGTCTATTTTGGAAATCTTTTCAAACTGCATTGAAACTTTCTCATAATTTAAAATCATTATCAATGTAGAGTGTCTTTTACCTCTTCCAATTTTTTTTTCTTTTTCTAATTAAACCAATATCTTTTTCACAGCAAACATCAACTAGTATTTAGTAAGTTATGTCTTTTTCCATCACAAACACATTTTTTTTTTCAGCACTTATTTAGTACGTTACATTTTTTTTTTCAGATCTCCTTTCTTCAAATTAGGTTTTGTATTTTACACGGAGGGCTCGTGACTCCATAAATTTGTTAATTTAAAATCATTTGTTTACTTTCAAAGTAGCGTCTTTATCTTCTTTTTCCATAACTGGAATGGAGTCCAGCAAATAGGCTTTGAGGGCTGCTTTTCGTTATCTCAAAATGCTCCAGTTTCAAAGTCGTTAAAATGTCTCTTCTAAACTGCGAAAGCTTGCTGTTTTTAACATTTTTCAAAAGTCCCTTTTACACCTTCGCAGATAGCTCGCCACTCACCCAGGAGTTTGACCTGATCCCTGAAGGTATTTCTAGATTGTTTCCAAACCTTTTAGTTTTATATCTCCTTTTTTTTACTTTAAGAGATCAGATTTAAATTTAATAATTATTTTTTTTGAATCCCCCTCAGTATTTTGCTGTGCCTTCTCTGAATATCTCAAAATCCCAATTCAAACTTTGTAATTTCAATCTTTATTTAAAACTTTTTTTTGGAGCTAGAAGCTTTTTTAAAAGGCATTATTTATCTCATTCCGAGGCTAAATTTATGTCTTTCAACCCAATGTAATCAATCATTGCATGTTTTCTTTTGACAAGTAAGTGAGCGTGTCAAATAAATTATTTTTTTTAACCACCGGGACCATGTATTTTTTTCTTTTGCTCAATAAACCTATCCTTTGTACATTTCCTAGCTCTGTAACTTATCATCCGAATAAATCCACACCTGCGTTTCTAACTTAAAATGTCTTAAAACTTCCCACATACAGGGCAACACTACAAAGGGTTAAAAAAATGTTCACTCTGTTTAGAAAAGTGGGTGGAGCTAAAATAAACAGACACTTGCATTCCTCTTCCAACCAGGCTTTCGGAAACATGAAAACAGAAAAAAAAATTAATTCCGCAGTCAAAAAATCACACAAGGACTCTCAACGACAGACATTCACAAAAGTCTCTCTTCATTCAACAAAGCTTATTAATTTTTTTTTGGCCGGCTCTATTCTTGGATCCATATTTCACTTAAGGTAATCACTATCAGGTTTTTTTTTATTTCTTACATATTGATTTACTTCCTCTGTTAGTTTTATGTGGGCTCGCAGTATCAAGACCACAGCCTTTTCATTTTTATTCGCTGGCAGGTCCTGAGGATCCCACTCTGCTCTAATCATTTTCTCGATTAGTTTCTATTGTTTTTCCACCAGGTGGCGGGTAAGGGACCCTTCTGGTCCCCACTCGAGGTTACTTGTTTTCATGGCCATTCCTGGGTAGGACTAGAACCGTTAGGAATCTACTCTCAGAGGTCCGCTTTCTACCTAGCATGACTTGTAGTAGACCGTCTCCTGGCTACTGTCAGGTCACAAGTTCTGCTGTTACACAAACTTATACAATTCTTAAAATGTGTTTAAGCAATTCCTGCAGTGCGCTACGTATCCTTAACGACTACCTACCACCGCTCTGCCCGTTGGTCCGACCCTGTTCACAGGTTTGGATCCCGTTAGCCGCTGTACACCGCCTGGTTCTACCCCGGGGTATATTTCAAATCACACTACTGGGTCCGGAAGATGTCTTTCGGTATCACGATCCCACGGTCCAAGTGTGTTCCCGGCACCTACTTAGTTCCTGGCCGTCACATGGGACTAAAGTCCTCTTAATTCAGGCTCAGGTTAGGTGTTTGAGATATTGGACCATCTCCTTGTGTCGATCAACCAGCATCCACCTTCGGCACCCATTATAAAATGTTGTTTAAGGTATACTCACCCGGTTTCTCCAAGAACGTTCAGTGACCCCGAAATCCTGTTCGTGACGCCACTGTTAGCGTGAATGTTTTCTCGGAAGAATCACTCAACACTCAGAGTCGGTGCCAATGCCAATGCGGCCTTTATTTTCGCTAGTGGCGAGGAAGCCTCAGGACTGGATCCAGGCACTTCTCTCCGACGAACAAAGAAACTCATCGATATTTATATGTTTTACAACAGTTCTTTACAGTTACTCAGCACACTTCGGCTGGACACAATCCAATCATAACGATTATAGATTACATATAGGTTTCTTTAACCCAATAGAATTCCCCACATACCTCAGGGGCTGTATGTTCGGTTTTTGTCAGCTCGGGCTGATTAATGACCTCGTTATGTGAGGCAGGTTCTCCCCATATCTCTGTTCCTCGGGGCTCGGCTGTGTGAAGTCACTGATTATACCAGTGTACGATAAATGGTTCATTATAATTATCTTGTATCCAAGGCATTCCCGGTAGTGGGCCTCACAGGGTCATTGCTCGGTCAGTCCCAGTTCATTACTTGACGAACGGGGTTCCCATCATGCTTGGGCAGCCATTTTATATGTGGCCACTTTAAACTTATATGAGTTTTGATATATTCAGCAGGTGCCTAATTCCTACAACAGGGTGGTTACAGGAAGTATTATACAGGGGGGCAGTTGCAGGAGGTATTATACAGAGGGTCAGTTACAGGAGGGATTATACAGAGGGGCAGTTACAGGAGGTATTATACAGGGGGGCAGTTACAGGAGGTATTATACAGGGGGTTAGATACAGGAGGTATTATACAGGGGGATAGATACAGGAGGTATTATACAAGTGGTCAGATACAGAAGGTATTATACAGGGGGGCAGTTACAGGAGGTATTATACAGGGGGCAGTTACAGGAGGTATTATACAGTCGGGTCAGTTACAGGAGGTATTATACAGGGGGGCAGTTACAGGAGGTATTATACAGGGGTCAGTTACAGGAGTTATTATACAGGGGGGGCAGTTACAGGACGTATTATACAGGGAGTCAGTTACAGGAGGTATTTTACAGGAGGGAAGTTACAGGAGGTATTATACAAGGGGTCAGTTACAGGAGGTATTATACAGGGGGGGCAGTTACAGGACATATTATACAGGGAGTCAGTTACAGGAGGTATCATACAGCGGGGTCAGTTACAGGAGGTATTATACAGGGGGTAGTTACAGGAGGTATTATACAAGGACGTGGTTACGGGGTGTAGTATAAGAAGGCAAATACAGGAGGTATTATACAGGGGTGGGGGGCAGTTACAGGAGGTATTATACATGGGGTGGTTACAGGAGGCATTATACAGTGGGTCAGTTACAGGAGGTATTCTACAGGGGCGTCAGTTACAGGAGGTATTATACAGGGGGGCAGTTACAGGAGGTATTATGCAAGGGGTCAGTTACAGGAGTTATTATACAGGGGGGCAATTACAGGAGCTATTATACAGGGGGTGGTTACAGGAGGTATTATACAGGGGGGCAGTTACAGGAGGTATTATACAGGGGGTCAGTTACTGGAGGTATTATACAGGGGGGCAGTTACAGGAGCTATTATACAGGGGGTCAGTTACTGGAGGTATTATACAGGGGGGTCAGTTACAGGAGGTATTATACAGGGGCGTCAGTTACAGGAGGTATTATGCAAGGGGTCAGTTACAGGAGTTATTATACAGGGGGGCAATTACAGGAGCTATTATACAGGGGGTCAGTTGCAGGAGGTATTATACAGGGGGGCAGTTACAGGAGGTGTTATACAGGTGGTCAGTTACAGGAGGTATTATACAGGGGGGGCAGTTACAGGAGGTATTATACAGTTGGTGGTTACAGGAGGTATTATACAGGGGGGTCAGTTACAGGAGGTATTATACACGGGGTCAGTTACAGGAGGTATTATACAAGGGGTCAGTTACAGGAGGTATTATACAGAGGGGCAATTACAGGAGGTATTATACACGGGGTCAGTTACAGGGGGTATTATACAGGGGGGCAGTTACAGGAGGTATTATACAGAGGGGCAATTACAGGAGGTATTATACAGGGGGGCAGTTACAGGGGGTATTATACGTGGGGTGGATACAAGAGGTATTATACAGGGGGAGGAATGCAGGAGGCATTATACAGGGTGGAGGATATAGGAGGGATTATACAGGGGGCAGTTACAGGAGGTATTATACAGGGGGTCATTGGAGGATGTATTATAAGGTTGGGGGGGTGTTTACAAGCGGTATTATACAGGGGGGAGTGTTTACAGGAGGTATTATACAGGGGCATGTTTACAGGTGTTATACAGTGGGGTGGTTACAGGAGGTATTATACAGGGCAGTCATTGGAGGAGGTAGTATAAAGGGGGGGTATTTACAGGAGGTATTATACAGGGAGAGGGTGTTTACAGGAGTTATTATACGGGGGGGAGGGTTTTCAGGGGAGGAGTCTCACAGTGTGGGAGTTCCACAGGGGGCCGGGATGGGATGTGGGGGTGGGGGGCTTCATAGAGTGTGGTTTTCACCGAGGGAAGTTTCACAGGGGAAAGTGTGTTTCACAATGGGGAGTATCACAGGGAGTGGGCACTACACACGGGTATTTCACAGGGAAGTGTGGAGTTTACAGAGAGACGGAGTTTCACAGAGGGGTCAGATTCACAGAGGGGGGAGTTTTATAGGAGGTCTTATATTTCCTTTGGTGGAGGGGTCAATTACGAGTTGACATAGGTTTCGGGTGATTGGTGGAAGGTTTCGAGGGGATTTGAGGGGAAGCTTCTTCATGCAGAGGGTTGTGGGGGTGTGGAACTCACTGCCTGAAAGGGTGGTAGAGGCAGAAGCCCTCACCACATTTAAAAGGTGCTTGGATGGGCATTTGAAGTGCCGTAACCTGCAGGGTTACAGACCGAGAGCAGGTAAGTGAGATTTGACTGTATAATCTCTTATTGGCTGGCGCAGATGCGATGGTAAATACTGTAGAGAATCTAATACGGCCAGAGTGATATCCTGGAGTCGTTTTGATCGCCTGGATGGATTGGAGAGGAATTTTCCCAGATTTTTCTTCCCTAATTGACTTGGGTTTTTACTTTTTTTTTGCCTCTCCCAGGAGATCGCATAGCTCCTGGTGGGAAGGAGTGTAAAATGTTGCAATACATGGCTTATCACAGTTGTGTGGGGCGGACAGGTTGGGTCAGATGCTCTTTACCTTTCTGCCATTGTTCATTGTTCATAGGTTGATATGTAAAGTTCATGCACAAGGACCCCCAGGTCCCTCTGCACCTCAGCATGTTGTAATTTCTCCCCATTCAAATAATACTGTTTTTTTCCCCAAAGTGGATGACCTCACACTTTCCGACATTGTGTTCCATCTGCCAAACCTTAGCCCATTCGCTTAACCTATCTAAATCTCTTTGCAGCCTCTCTGTGTCCTCTACACAACCCGCTTTCCCACTAATCTTAGTGTCATCTGCAAATTTTGTTACACTACACTCTGTCCCCTCTTCCAGGTCATCTATGTATATTGTAAACAGTTGTGGTCCCAGCACCGATCCCTGTGGCACACCACTAACCATCGATTTCCAACCCGAAAAGGACCCGAAAAGGACCCATTGCTAGTACTGTTTGGTGGTCTGTACACAACTCCCACTAGCGTTTTCTGCCCTTTGGTGTTCCGCAGCTCCACCCATACAAATTCTACATTATCCAAGCAAATGTCCTTCTTTACTATTGCGTTAATCTCCTCTTTAATCAGCAACGCTACCCCACCTCCTTTTCCTTTCTGTCTATCCTTCCTGAATATTGAATACCCGTGGAAGTTGAGTTCCCAGCCTTGGTCACCCTAGAGCCATGTCTCCGTGATGCCAATTGTATCATATCCATTAACAGCTATCCCCACAGTTAATTAATCCACCTTATTACGAATGCTCCTCGCATTGAGGCACAGAGCCTTCAGGCTTGATTTTTTAACACTCTTTGTCCTTTTAGAATTCTGTTGTTATGTGACCCTTTTTGATTTCTGCCCTTGGGTTTCTCTGCCCTCCACTTTTATTTTTCTCCTTCCTTTCTTTTGCTTCTGCCGCCATTTTATTCCCCTCTGTCTCCCTGCATAGGTTCCCATCCTCCTGCCATATTAGTTTAACCCCTCCCCAACAGCACTAGCAAACACTCCCCCTAAGACATTGGTTCCGGTCCTGCCCAGGTGCAGACCGTCCGGTTTGTACTGGTCCCACCTCCCCCAGAACCGGTTCCAATGCCCCAGGAATTTGAATCGCTCCATTCTACACCACTCCTCAAGCCATGTATTCATCTGAGCTATCCTGTGATTCCTACTCTGACTAGCATGTGGCACTGGTTGCAATCCTGAGATTATTACCTTTGAGTTCTACTTTTTAATTTAACTCCTAGCTCCCTAAATTCGTCTCGTAGGACCTCGTCCCGTTTTTTACCTGTATCGTTGGTATCTATATGCACCACGACAACTGGCTGTTCACCCTCCCCCTTCAAAATGCCCTGCACCCGCTCCGAGACATCCTTGACGCTTGCACCAGGGAGGCAACATACCATCCTGGAGTCTCGATTGCAGCCGCAGAAACGCCTATCTATTCCTCTTACAATAGAGTCCCACTATAGCTCTCCCACTTTTTTTCCTGCCCTCCTGTGCAGCAGAGCCACCCACGGTGCCATGAATTTGGCTGCTGCTGTCCTCCCCTGATGAGCCACCTCCCCCAACAGTACCCAAGGCGGTGTATCTGTTTTGGAGGGCGATACCTGCATGGGACCCCTGCACTTCCTTCCTTCCAATGCTCTTCCTGCTGGTCACCCATTCCCGATCTGCCTGAGTAATCTTTACCTGCGATCAGACCAACTCACTAACCGTGCTATTCACGACATCCTCAGCATCAAGATAGGTCTCATTCTGCACTACTTCACTTTATGTTACCAATCTCACGGGGCATTCATACTCCACTGGCTCCGCGTCGTTATGGAACCACAAAGGCTTTGTGTTGTCACTGACTGTGGGCTGTGAATCGGATGGGATGCATCACAGTGACTGAAGCAAAGCGGAGTGAGAGCCAATCCTCCAGGACACTGGGGAAAACTCCCCTGCTCTTCTTCTGAATCGTGCCACGGGATCTTTTACATCCTGAGAGAGCAGACGGGCCTCGGTTTAACGTCTCACCTGAAAGACGGCACCTCCGACAGTGCAGCGCTCCCTCAGCACTGCAGTGGCGTGTCAGTCTGGATTTTGTGTTGAAGTCCCTGGAGTGGGATTTGAACCCACGATTGGGACCCACACCACCTCGTTTGTGTGTCAGATCAGGCTCTGAATCCAGAGTCAAACTGCTTTGATGCTGTAACTGCAGCCTCAGTCACTCTGTAGTTTGAAGGCCTTACTCCAAGAGGCCAGAACGAAAGATAGTGTGGAAATGGGAAATGTTACATTGGTGTTGAGGCCCCAAGCCGAGACCCTGGTCTCCGTCAGCCAGGAAAATCTCTTTTTCCGCTCTGCACACCTGTCATATGTTATGTGTAACATACTGGAAGCCGGGAAAAGGAAATGTGGCCTTGAATTTCCACCCCATTCTCGGTGTGATTTATAGAATCAGACAGCACTGAAGCAGGCCATTCGGCCCATCATGCCCGTCTCAGCTCTTTGAAAGGGTTTTCCAATTAGTCCCACTCCCCGCTCTTTCCCCACAGCCCGGCAAGTTTTCCTTTTCAAGTATTTATCCAATTCCAGGTTTGAAAGTTACTATTGAATCATCTCCCACTGCCCTTTCAGGCAGCGTGTTCCCGATCACAACAACTCGCTGTGTAAAATAATTTCTCCTTCTCCTCCCTCTGCTTCTTCTGCCAATTTTCTTCAATCAATGTCCTCTGGTTACTGACGCTCCTGGCAGTGGAACCAGTTTCTCCTTATTGACACTATCGTAGAATCAGAGAATCATAGAAATTTACAGCACGGAAGGAGGCCATTCGGCCCATTGTGTCCGTGCCGGCTGACCAAGAGCTACCCAGCCTCATCCCACTTTGCAGCTCTCGGTCCGGAGCCCTGTAGGTTAAGGCACTTCAACTGCTCATCCAAGTACTTTTTAAATGTGGTGAGGGTTTCTGCCTCTACCACCCTTTCAGGCAGTGAGTTCCAGACCCGCACCACCCTCTGGGTGAAGATATTTCCACTCATAGCTCCTCTAAACCTCCCCAAAATTACTTTCAATCTATGCCACCTGGCTGTTGTCTCTTTGGGGAAAAGGAAGACTCCTCTTCCTCAAGGTGGACTCTGATATAAGGAATCGACACCCGCAAGCATCCCCTCCCGTATCCCCCCGTATCCCCCCCGTATCCCCCCCGTATCCACGATGCTGAGAATGACGTGAGTAGCACGTGTAGCGAGTTGGTCTTACCGCAGGTGAAGGGTCCACAGCCAGCTAGGGAATGGAAGACCAGCAGGAAGAGCAGTGCAAGGAAGATAGTGCTGGGGTCCCCTGCGGTCATCCCCCTGCAAAACAAATACACTGCTTTGAGTACTGTTGAGGGGGATGACTCATCAGAGGAGGGCAGCAGCAGCCAAGTTCATGGCACCGTGGCTGGCTCTTCTGCACAGGAGGGCAGGAAAAAGAGTGGGAGAGCGATAGTGATAGGGGATTCGATTGTAAGGGGAATAGATAGGTGTTTCTGCGGCCGCAACCGAGACTCCAGGATGGTATGTTGCCTCCCTGGTGCAAGGGTCAAGGATGTCTTGGAGTGGCTGCAGGACATTCTGAAAAGGGAGGGTGAACAGCCAGTTGTCGTGGTGCACATTGGTACCAACGATATAGGTAAAGAAAGTTATGAGGTCCTACGAGGCGAATTTATGGAGCTAGGAGCAAAATTAAAAAGTAGGACCTCAAAAGTACTAATCTCGGGATTGCTACCAGTGCCACGTGCTAGTCAGAGTAGGAATCGCAGGATAGCTCAGATGAATACGTGGCTTGAGGAGTGGTTCAGCAGGGAGGGATTCAAATTCCTGGGGCATTGGGACCGGTTCTGGGGGAGGTGGGACCAGTACAAACCGGACGGTCAGCACCTGGGCAGGACCGGAACCAATGTCCGAGGGGGAGTGTTTGCCAGTGCTGTTGGGGAGGAGTTAAACTAATATGGCAGGGGGATGGGAACCAAAGCAGGGAGACAGAGGGAAACAAACTGGAGACAGAAACAAAAGACAGAAAGGAGATGAGGAAAAGTGGAGGACAGAGAAACCCAAGGCAAAGAACAAAAAGGGCCACTTTGCAGCAACATTCTAAAGGGTTTAAGTGCATTAAAAAGACAAGCCTGAAGGCTCTGTGCCTCAATGCGAGGAGTATTCGGAATAAGGTGGATGAATTAACTGTGCAGATAGCAGTTAACGGATACGATGTGGTTGGCATCATGGAGACATGGCTCCAGGGTGACCAAGGCTGGGAACTCAACATCCAGGGGTATTCAGCATTCAGGAAGGACAGACAGAAAGGAAAAGGAGGCGGGGTGGCGTTGCTGGTGAAAGAGGAAATTAATGCAATTGTAAGGAAAGACATTAGCATGGATGATGTGGAATCGGTATGGGTGGAGCTACGGAATACCAAGGGGCAGAAAACGCTAGTGGGAGTTGTGTACAGACCTCCAAACAGTAGTAGTGATGTTGGGGAGGGCACCAAACAGGAAATTAGGGGTGCATACAATAAAGGTGCAGCAGTTATCATGGGTGACTTTAATATGCATAAATATTGGGCTAACCAAACTGGAAACAATACGGTGGAGGAGGATTTCCTGGAGTGCATAAGGAATGATTTTCTAGACCAATATGTCAAGGAACCAACTCGGGGGGAGGCCATCTTAGACTGGGTGTTGTGTAATGAGAGAAGATTAATTAGCAATCTCGTTGTGCGAGGCCCCTTGGGGAAGAATGACCATAATATGAGGAATTCGACATTAGGATAGAGAATGAAACAGTTAATTCAGAGACCATGGTCCAGAACTTAAAGAAGGCTAACTTTGAAGGTATGAGGTGTGAATTGGCTAGGATAGATTGGCGAATGATACTTAAGGGGTTGACTGTGGATGGGCAATGGCAGACATTTAGAGACGGCATGGATGAACTACAACAATTGTACATCCCTGTCAGGCATAAAAATAAAAAAGGGAAGGTGGCTCAACCGTGGCTATCAAGGGAAATCAGGGATAGTATTAAAGCCAAGGAAGTGGCATACAAATTGGCCAGAAATAGCAGCGAACCCGGGGTCTGGGAGAAATTTAGAACTCAGCAGAGGAGGACAAAGGGTTTGATTAGGGCAGGGAAAATAGAGTATGAGAGGAAGCTTGCAGAAACATTAAAATGGACTGCAAAACCTTCCATAGATATGTAAAGAGAAAAAGGTTAGTAAAGACAAACGTAGGTCCCCTGCAGTCAGAATCAGGGGAAGTCATAAGAGGAACAAAGAAATGGCAGACCAATTGAACAAGTACTTTGGTTCGGTATTCACGAAGGAGGACACAAAAAACCTTCCGGATATAAAAGGGGTAAGAGGGTCTAGTAAGAAGGAGGAACTGAGAGAAATCCTTCTTAGTCAGGCAGTTATGTTGGGGAAATTGATGGGATTAAAGGCCGATAAATCCCCAGGGCCTGATGGACTGCATCCAAGAGTTCTGAAGGAGGTGGCCTTGGAAATAGCGGATGCATTGACAGTCATTTTCCAACATTCCATAGACTCTGGATCAGTTCCTATGGAGTGGAGGGTAGCCAATGTAACCCCACTTTTAAAAAAAAGGGGGGAGAGAGAAAACAGGGAATTGTAGACTGGTCAGCCTGACATCAGTATTGGGTAAAATGTGGAATCAATTATTAAGGATGTCATAGCAGCACATTTGGAAAGAGGTGACATGATAGGTCCAAGTCAGCATGGATTTGTGAAAGGGAAATCATGCTTGAAAAATCTTCTGGAATTTTTTGAGGATGTTCCCAATTGAGTGGACAAGGGAGAACCAGTTGATGTGGTGTATTTGGACTTTCAGAGGGCTTTCGACATGGCCCCCACAAGAGATTAATGTGCAAAGTTAAAGCACATGGGATTGGGGGTAGTGTGCTGACGTGGATTGAGAACAGGTTGTCAGACAGGAAGCAAAGAGTAGGAGTAAATGGGTACTTTTCAGAATGGCAGGCAGTGACTAGTGGGGTACCGCAAGGTTCTGTGCTGGGACCCCAGCTGTTTACATTGTACATTAATGATTTAGACGAGGGGATTAAATGTAGTATCTCCAACTTTGCTGATGACACTAAGTTAAATGGCAGTGTGAGCTGCGAGGAGGATGCTATGAAGCTGCAGAGTGACTTGGATAGGTTAGGTGAGTGGGCAAATGCGTGGCAGATGAAGTATAATGTGGATAAATGTGAGGTTATCCACTTTGGTGGTAAAAACAGAGAGACAGACTATTATCTGAATGGTGACAGATTAGGAAAAGGGGAGGTGCAACGAGACCTGGGTGTCATGGTACATCAGTCATTGAAGGTTGGCATGCAGGTACAGCAGGCAGTTAAGAAAGCAAATGGCATTTTGGCCTTCATAGCGAGGGGATTTGAGTACAGGGGCAGGGAGGTGTTGCTACAGTTGTACCGGGCCTTGGTGAGGTCACACCTGGAGTATTGTGAACAGTTTTAGTCTCCTAACTTGAGGAAGGACATTCTTGCTATTGAGGGAGTGCAGTGAAGGTTCACCAGACTGATTCCCGGGATGGCGGGACTGACATATCAAGAAAGACTGGATCAATTGGGCTTGTATTCACTGGAGTTCAGAAGAATGAGAGTGGATCTCATAGAAACGTTTAAAATTCTGACGGGTTTAAACAGGTTAGATGCAGGAAGAATGTTCCCAATGTTGGGGAAGTCCAGAACCAGAGGTCACAGTCTAAGGATAAGGGGTAAGCCATTTAGGACCAAGATGATGAGAAACTTCTTCACCCAGAGAGTGGTGAACCTGTGGAATTCTCTACCACAGAAAGTTGGTGAGGCCAATTCACTAAATATATTCAAAAAGGAGTTCGATGTTGTCCTTACTACTAGGGGGATCAAGGGGTATGGCGAGAAAGCAGGAATGGGGTACTGAAGTTGCATGTTCAGCCATGAACTCATTGAATGGCGGTGCAGGCTCGAAGGGCCGAATGGCCTATTCCTGCACCTATTTTCTATGTTTCTATGTTTCAGGTATTATCTAACACCTTGTTACTCCTACATTGTGCTGAGACTTAACTTCTGTTTTCCTACTACCAACGGTCAGTTTCTGCTCTCACTCAGACTAACTTCTGCCTTTAAGCATGCTATTTTAACATGGGTCAGAAAGTGTTGCTTAAGCTCCTCTAGTAAAGCCAGTTTTCTATTTTCCTTATGTTCTGCTTCATTAACCGATACTGTGCCAAGCTACTCTCTCTCTAATCCCCCTTCTTCAGTTCCCCCTTATGGCCTTTGGACATTACATGTCCCATACAGGCCATCCAATCTGGTCTTAACATTAGTTCCTTTCATTAGCATCTCGTCGAGGTGGTCACCTTTCCTATTCACCCTCTTGGATTTATGGGGTGCGTAACCACTTCTTCCCGTCAGCAGTAGGGTTTAAAGTTCCGTTAGATAAAGTTTCACCTGTTGGTAGCTAGGAACAGATTGTACAGGGGAAAACTTTCGAATCTTCGGTTTCTTCTCGAGGAGTTTCTTTCTTAGAATATGTCGATAGCGGTGGTTCGATGTTACCACGTTGGTTGTGGTCAGTTGTTGCCGCGACGATGATGTCTGGAGTCACTGGGAACTGCGTTTCTCTGCCTGTTTGATGATCTTCCTCCTCCTTCGGTGGCAGAGCAGTGTCGCCCTGGAGTGCCATCGAGGCTGAAGACGTTGATGGCCAGACGGCTGTGCAGAAGGCTGTGTAGCAAGCTCTCTCTAACCCGTAAAACAGGGCCTCAGTTATACTTTGGGAGCCTTTCTAATCTGAGCGCCAAATCAAACCTGATTCTTTGTCTTAACTTTGGCGGGCTCGAGATTTCTTTGTCAAATTTTGGCGGCTTGTTAACGATAATTTCTCTAGGATGTGTCGGTCTGTTGAATTCGAGTTGTAATTGTGAAAATTAATTTTGGTGTTTACGTTGTCTGCCGAGGCCTGGGTTTTCCATGCAGGCTGGATGGGTGATTAACATTATGCATGTGCTGGATGGGTTTCATGCTTAGAGCTATGGCTGGCTATCTCTGGATCCATTGCTGCTATGTTCATGTCTCCCTGGGAGCAGAGTTTTGGAGTATTCACAGTCCCCCAGACAATTTGTTTTGCTCGAATATCCCAAACAGCTCCAATACCCAAAGCTGGCCTTTTCCGAGCTAGTGTTCCCCTGGTTTTGCAGCTCCTTTTCCTTTGCAGACTCATACATCTTTTAAAATCTCAATGTTCATTTTAAGCGAGTCCAAAATATTCCTTCCTTCGGGTTTTCTTCACACAGAGGGGGAATCTTTGAATTTTGAGAAAACTCGAGTTTTACAGGTGTATTTGGACTTTCAAAAGGCTTTTGACAAGGTCCCACACAAGAGATTGGTGTGTAAAATTAAAGCACATGGTATTGGGGGTAATGTACTGACGTGGATAGAGAAGTGGTTGGCAGACAGGAAGCAGAGAGTTGGCTTAAACGGGTCCTTTTCAGAATGGCAGGCAGTGACCAGTGGGGTGTCATCGCCCCAACCCTCTTCTCAATCTTCCTCCCTGCCATGTTCCACAGTTGATAAGTTCCCCGCTGGAGTGGAATTGAACCAGAGGGAAGGTGTTCAACCTTCGCCGTCTCCAGGCCAGGTCCAAGACCACCCCAACCTGTTGTTGAGCTACAGTACGTGGACGATGCCTGCAGAGGCTGAACTCCAGGACATCGTCGACGTATTTACCGGGGCGTATGAAAGCCTGGACCTTATGGTAAACATCCGTAAGACAAAGGTCCTCCACCAGCCTGTCCTCCCTGCACAGCACTGCCCCCCAGACATCAAGATCCACAATGCGGCCCTGGACAACGTGGACCATTTCCCCTATCTCAGGAGCCTCCTGTCAACAAGAGCAGGCATTGACGATGAGATCCAACACCGCCTCCAGTGCGCCAGTGCAGCCTTCGCCCGTCTGAGGAAAAGACTGTTTGAGGACCAGGCCCTCAAAACTGCCACCAAGCTCATGGTCTACAGGGCTGTAGTGATACCCGCCCTCCTGTATGGCTCAGAGACTTGGACCATGTACAGTAAACACCTCAAATCGCTGGAGAAATACCAACAGCGATGTCACCGCAAGATCCTGAAAATCCCCTGGGAGGACAGATGCACAAACGTTAGCATCCTCGTCCAGGCTAAAATCCCCAACATTGAAGCACTGACCACACTCGGCCAGTTCCGTTGGGCAGATCACGTAGTTCGCATGCGCTCTATTCGGAAATCGTCCACGGCAAACGAGCCAAAGGCAGGCAGAGGAAACTTTACAAGGACCCCCTTAAAGCCTCCCTGATCAAGTGCGACATCTCCACCGACACCTGGGAGTCCCTGGCCATAGAAACATAGAAACATAAAAACTTACCCAACATCGGGAACATTCTTCCTGCATCTAACCTGTCCAGTCCCGTCAGAATTTTATATGTTTCTATGAGATCCCCTCTCAGCCTTCTAAACTCCAGTGTATAAAGGCCCAGTTGATCCAGTCTCTCCTCTTATGTCAGTCCAGCCATACCTGGAATCAGTCTGATGAACCTTCGCTGCACTCCCTCAATAGCAAGAACGTCCTTCCTCAGATTAGGAGACCAAAACTGAACACAATGTTCCAAGTGTGACCTCAACAAGGCCCAGTACAACTGCAGTAAGACCTCCCTGCTCCTATACTCAAATCCCCTAGCTATGAAGGTAAACATACCATTTGCCTTCTTCACCGCCTGCTGTACCTGCATGCCAACTTTCAATGACTGATGTACCATGACACCCAGGTCTCGTTGTACCTCCCCTTTTCCTAATCTGCCGCCATTCAGATAATGTTCTGCCTTCGTGGTTTTGCCCCCAAAGTGGATAACCTCACATTTATCCACATAACACTGCATCTGCCATGCATTTGCCCACTCACCTAACCTGTCCAATTCACCCTGCAGCCTCTTAGCGTCCTCTTCACAGCTCACAACGCCACCCAGCTTAGTGTCATCTGCAAACTTGGAGCTAATACACTCAATTCCTTCATCCAAATCATTGATGTAAATTGTAAATAGCTGGGGTCCCAGCACTGAGCCCTGCGGCACTCCACTAGCCACTGCCTGCCATTCTGAAAAGGACCTGTTTATCCCGACTCTCTGCTTCCTGTCTGCCAACCAGTTCTCTATCCACGTCAGTACATTACCCCCAATACCATGTGCTTTGATTTTGCACACCAATCTCTTGTGTGGGACCTTGTCAAAAGCCTTTTGAAAGTCCAAATACAGCACACCCACTGGTTCTCCCTTGTCCACTCTACTAGTTACATCCTCAAAAAATTCCAGAAGATTTGTCAAGCATGATTTCCCTTTCATAAATCCATGCTGACTTGTACCGATCCTGTCACTGCTTTTCAAATGTGCTGCTATTTCATCTTTAATAATTGATTCCAACATTTTTCCCACTACTGATGTCAGTCTAACCAGTCTATAATTATCTATTTTCTCTCTCCCTCCTTTTTTAAAAAGTGGTGTTACATTAGCTACCCTCCAGTCCATAGGAACTGATCCAGAGTCGATAGACTTTTGGAAAATGATCACCAATGCATCCACTATTTCTACGGCCACTTCCTTAAGTACTCTGGGATGCAGACTATCAGGCCTCGGAGCTTTATCGGCCTTGAATCCCATCAACTTCCCAAACACAATTTCACGCCTAATAAGGATTTCCTTCAGTTCCTCCTTCTCACTAGACCCTCAGTCCCCTAGTATTTACGAAAGGTTATTTGTGTCTTCCTTCGTGATGACAGAGCCAAAGTATTTGTTCAACTGGTCCGCCATTTCTTTGTTCCCCATTATAAATTCACCTGAATCTGACTGCAAGGGACCTACATTTATCTTCACTCATCTTTTTCTCTTCACATATCTATAGAAGCTTATGCAGTCAGTTTTTATGTTCCCAGCAAGCTTCCTTTGATACTCTATTTCCCCCTCCGAATTAAACCCTTTGTTCTCCTCTGCTGAATTCTAAATTTCTCCCAGTCCTCAGGTTTGCTGCTTTTTCTGGCCAATTTATATGCCGCTTCCTTGGATTTAACACTATCCTTAATTTCCCTTGTTAGCCACGGTTGAGCCACCTTCCCCGTTTTATTTTTACTCCAGACAGGGATGTACAATTGTTGAAGTTCATCCATGTGATCTTTAAATGTTTGCCATTGCCTATCCACCGTCAACCCTTTAAGTATCATTTGCCAGTCTATTCCAGCCAATTCACGCCTCATACCATCGAAGTTACCTTTCCTTAAGTTCAGGACCCTAGTCTCTGAATTAACTGTGCCACCCTCCATCTTAATAAAGAATTCCCGACCGCAGAGAGTTGTTGATGCCAGTTCATTGGATATATTCAAGAGGGAGTTAGATATGGCCCTTACGTCTAAAGGGATCAAGGGATATGGACAGAAAGCAGGAAAGGGGTACTGAGGGAATGATCAGCCATGATCTTATTGAATGGTGGTGCGGGCTCGAAGGGCCGAATGGCCTACTCCTGCACCTAT
The DNA here is from genome assembly GCF_044704955.1 of Pristiophorus japonicus. Lineage (NCBI taxonomy): Eukaryota > Metazoa > Chordata > Chondrichthyes > Pristiophoridae > Pristiophorus > Pristiophorus japonicus. The sequence goes on from NW_027254911.1 coordinate 47,065, forward strand.
TTTCTATCATTCTATGTTTCTAGTTCGATCATATTATGGTCACTCTTCCCCAAGTGGCCTTGCACAACAAGATTGCTAATTAGTCCTTTCTCATTACACATCACCCAGTCTAAGATGGCCAGCTCTCTAGTTGGTTCCTCGACATATTGGTCGAGAAAACCATCCCTAATACACTCCAGGAACTCCTCCTCCACCGTATTGCTACCAGTTTGGTTAGCCCAATCTATATGTAGATTGAAGTCGCCCATGATAACTGCTGTACCTTTATTGCATGCATCCCTAATTTCTTGTTTGATGCTGTCCCCAACCTCACTACTACTGTTTGGTGGTCTGTACGCAACTCCCACGAGTGTTTTCTGCCCTTTGGTATTCCGCAGCTCCACCCATACCGATTCCACATCATCCAAGCCAATGTCCTTCCTTACTATTGCATTAATTTCCTCTTTGACCAGCAACGCCACCCCACCTCCTTTTCCTCTCTGCCTACCTTTCCTGAATGTTGAATACCCCTGGATGTTGAGTTCCCAGCCTTGGTCACCCTGAATCCATATCTTCGTGATGCCAATGATCTCATATTCATTAATTGCTGCCTGTGCAATTAATTCATCCAATTTAATACGAATACTCCTCGCATTGAGGTACAGAGCCTTCAGACTTGTCTTTTTAACATACTTTGCCCCTTTAGAATTTTGCTGTAATGTGGCCCTTTTTCCTTTTTGCCTTGGGTTTCTCTACCCTCCACTTTTACTTTTCTTCTTTCTTTCTTTTACTTGTGCCCCCATTCTACTTCCCTCTGTCTCCCTACATAGGTTCCCATCCCCCTGCCATATTAGTTTAACCCCTCCCCGTACTGGCTGCATACTGGCTAAAAAAAGTTCTCTGGAATGCATTTTGTCTGCCGTGTTTCCTACATTGCAACAGTGACTGCACTACAAAAGTACTTAATTGATCTCTAACCAGCTATTTAACCCCACAAATCAGGAAACACACAGTAAGTTTGTTCATTTCCATTGCACATTTATTTCGAGATGTTAAACTTCTCACATTTAAGTTGTTGAAATAATGTGACTTGAAACATAAATGACGGACAGGAAAAGACCTGTTGCTCCATCCAGTCGGTCCTGCAGACAACATTCAGCATGACTTGAAACCGCTCGGTGAGTTGTCCGGAGTTCCCCCTTCTGTGTCGTTCCGGCTCGCACGGAGACCGCCCTCAATCTTGTGTTAACTGTCACACCCTTTAATTTGCCTTTCCTTTAGGCCGTGCCATACTCAGTGGATTGGAATTAAATTACAGAGCCAGCAATGCTCGGATGGAACATCAGCTCCTAAACATTAACGGGCTGAAGGGGGAAGGGGGGAGGGGTTGGGTGATGGGGGTGGGGGGCAGTAGGGGATGTGGACCTAATTATCGGGATGCATCGGTGTAATTTGTCAGGGTAAATGTTTTTCCCCTCCATCCCCGGCTCCCGTGCTGTGTTAACTTTTAGCACACTCCAGAACTCAGCTTGTTGACACCCAAAGACAACCCAGAACGAGGAGAATCCATTCACTTCCCTCCCCACAAGACACGAGAGGCAACCAGGTGGCTTGAAAATGCCGTCACTTGAAGAATGAAGAGGAGCTTACGAGGGAACAGCTTCCAAGGGAGCTGATCTTCAGTCGGGCATTCTCCACACACTGCTGGTGACTAACCAAGTAGCCGAGGAGGATGGGAACAGCGGCGTAAGCGACCAGGACAGACATGATAAAGTGATCATTACCCATGAATGCCTCATGCAGGGATACCCTAATCTGATGGGCATTCCATCTCAACAGCCAGCCCACCAATCTGGCAAGATCCAAATCCAGGTCCTGATGGTTCAGTTTACTGTTTGGATCTGGCGCAGGCTCCTGTGAATAACACTCACTTTGATCAATTTGTCCTGAGAGCCGGAGAGTCTTTTCACTTGCAGTGTCGGTCCTTCTCACCCTGAGTACCAGTGGGTCAATGTCCAACAGTGTGTGGAGTGTGTTGGAACGGAGAGTGTGTTCCCGTGCAGGGCCCACCTTCTCACCCTGAGTACCACTGGGTCAGTGTCCAACAGTGTGTGGAGTGTGTTGGAACGGAGAGCCTTGTTCCCATGCAGGGCCCACCCTTCTCACCCTGAGTACCAGTGGGTCAATGTCCAACAGTGTGTGGAGTGTGTTGGAACGGAGAGTGTGTTCCCGTGCAGGGCCCACCCTTCTCACCCTGAGTACCAGTGGGTCAATGTCCAACAGTGTGTGGAGTGTGTTGGAACGGAGAGTGTGTTCCCGTGCAGGGCCCACCCTTCTCACCCTGAGTACCAGTGGGTCAATGTCCAACAGTGTGTGGAGTGTGTTGGAATGAAAAATAAAGAGTTCCTAAATAAAAAGTAGGCTTGTCTTTAATCTTCAAATGACTCCGTCTGTATATTGTCCACCCCTGCGTTCAAGCACCAATGGTAAACAACATGCCAACTTGACAGAGGGACCCAGGAGGGGGTCCCAGACTGAAGAAATACCGTACTACTGCCACACTGTCTGTCTGTAGATATAGAAATATAGAAACATGGAAATTTACAGCGCAGAAAGAGGCCATTCTGGCCCATTGTGTCCGCGCCGGCCGACAAAGAGCCACACGGCCCTCGGTCAGCAGCCCTGAAGGTTACATATAAACCTATAAACAATGACAGAAAGGCAAAGAGCACCCAGCCCAACCAGTCCGCCTCACACAACTGCGACATTCCTTCTACTGAAACATTCTACACTCCACCCCAACCGGAGTCATGTGATCCCCTGGGAGAGGCAAAAACCAGATAAAAACCCAGACCAATTTAGGGAGAAAAAATCCGGGAAAATTCCTCTCCGACCCATCCAGGCGATCGACACTAGTCCAGGAGATCACCCTGGCCGTATTCTATTCCCTGCAGTACTTACCGTTATATCTGCACCGTCCAACAAAAGGTCATCCAGTCTAATCCCAATTATCAGCTCTAGGTCCGTAACTCTGCAGGTTACTGCACTTTAAGTGCCCATCCAACCATCTCTTAAAAGTGGTGAGGGTTTCTGCATCCACCACTCTTCCTGGCAGCGAGTTCCAGATCCCCACAACCTTCTGCGCAAAGAAGACCCCTTCAAATCCCCTCTAAATCTTCCACCAACCACCTTAAAACTATGCCCCCTCGTAATAGAGCCCTCCACCAATGGAAATAGACCCTTACTATCCACTATGTCGAGGCCCCTCAATATTTTGTACACCTCAATGAGATCTCCTCTCAACCTCCTCTGTTTCCAATGAGAACAAACCCAGCCTATCCAATCTGTCCTCATAACAAAGATTCTCCATTCCAGGCAGCATCCTAGTGAATCTCCTCTGCACGCTCTCTAGTGCAATCACGTCCTTCCTGTAATACAGTGACCAGAACTGCACGCAGTACTCCAGCTGTGGCCCAACCAAACTATTATACAATTTAAACATAACCTCCCTGCTCTATATTCTATGTCTCAGCCAATAAAGGCAAGCATTCCGTATGCCTTCTTAACCACCTTATCCACCTGGCCTGCTACTTTCGGGGATCTGTGGACAAGCACTCCAAGGTCCCTTTGTTCATCTACACTATTAAGTGGCCTCCCACTTAATGTGTATACCCTTTCCTTTAGCCCTCCCAAAGTGCATTACCTCATACTTCTCTGAATTAAATTCCATTTGCCACTGCTCTGCCCACCTGACCAGTAGATTGAGATCCTCCTGCAGCCCATGACTTTCCTCATCATTACCAACCAGAGACATGCTGACTTACCCCACACCGGGTCTGAAAGTGTACAATGTCCTATTATACCGTTCACACCCCGAGCCTGCTGAAATGACAAGTGAACTCATCCATGACCACTGGCCTTGTAGCCCATTCCTCCTGAATGTCACAGCATTACCTGAAGAGCCTGATGGCTGTGGCCCAGATGCCTGGAGGACACTGTGCCCCAAGACCACCATCTCTTGTTCAGATGCTGCGACAAAGGAGAACTGTGGCAACATTACTGGCCGAGTGATAGACATCAAGAATGTTCAACTGGAGACGTATCTTACATAGAAACATAGAAACAGAGAAAATAGGTGCAGGAGTAGGATATTCTGCCCTTCGAGCCTGCACCACCATTCAATAAGATCATGGCTGATCATTCCCTCAGTACCCCTTTCCTGCTTCCTCTCCATACCCCTTGATCCCTTCAGCCGTAAGGGCCATACCTAACTCCCTCTTGAATTTATCCAATGAACTGGCATCAACAGCTCTCTGCGGCAGGGAATTCCACAGGTTAACAACTCTCTGAGTGAAGAGGTTTCTCCTCATCTCAGTCCTAAATGGCCTACCCCTTATCCTTCGACTGTATCCCCTGGTTCTGGACTTCCCCAACATCGGGAACATTCTTCCTGCATCTAACCTGTCCTGTCCCGTCAGAATCTTATACGTTTCTATGAGATCCCCTCTCATCCTTCTAAACTCCAGTGAATAAAAACCCAGTCTCTCCTCATATGACAGTCCAGCCATCCCTGGAATCAGTCTGGTGAACATTCACTGCACTCCCTCAATAGCAAGAACGTCCTTCCTCAGATTATGAGACGAAAACTGAACATAATATTCCAGGTGAGGCCTCACTAAAGCCCTGGACAACTGTCGTAAGACCTCCCTGCTCCTATACTCAAATTCCCTAGCTATGAAGGCCAACATACCATTTTCCTTCTTCACCGCCTGCTGTACCTGCATGCCCACTGTCAGCGACTGATGGACCATGACACCCAGGTCTCGTTGCACCTCCCCTTTTCCTAATCTGCCGCCATTCAGATAATATTCTGCCTTCGTGTTGTTGCCCCCAAAATGGATTACCTCACATTTATCCACATTCTACTGCATCTGCCAGGCATTTGCCCACTCACCTGTCCAAGTCACCCTGCAGCCTCTTAGAGTCCTCCTCACAGTTCACACTGTCACCCAGTTTAGTGTCATCTGCAAACATGGAGATATTACACTCAACTCCTTCATCTAAATCATTAATGTATATTGTAAAGAGCTGGGGTCCCAGCACTGAGCCCTGCGGCACTCCACTAGTCACTGCTTGCCATTCTCAAAAGGACCCATTTATCCCGACTCTCTGCTTCCTGTCTGCCAACCAGTTCTCTATCCATGTCAATACATTACACCCAATACCATGCGCTTTGATTTTGCACACCAATCTCTTGTTCGGGACCTTGTCAAAAGCCTTTTGAAAGTCCAAATACATCACATCCACTGGTTCTCCCTTGTCCACTCTGCTAGTTACATCCTCAAAAAATAACAGAAGGTTCGTCAAGCATGATTTCCCTTTCATAAATCCATGCTGACTTGGTCCAATCCTGTCACTGCTTTCCAAATGTGCTGCTATTTTATCTTTAATAATTGATTCCAACATTTTCCTCACTACTGATGTCAGGCTAACCAGTCTATAATTACCCTTATTCTCTCTCCCACCTTTTTTAAAAAGTGGTGTTACATTAGCTACCCTCCAGTCCATAGGAACTGATCCAGAGTCGATAGACTGTTGGAAAATGATGACCAATGCATCCACTATTTCTATGGCCACTTCCTTAAGTACTCTGGGATGCAGACTGTCAGGCTCTGGGGATTTATCGGCCTTCAACCCCATCAATTTCCCCAACACAATTTCCCACCTAATAAGGATATCCTTCAGTTCCTCCATCTCACTAGACCTACTGTCCCCTAGTACAATCGGAAGGTTATTTGTGTCTTCCTTCGTCAAGACAGAACCGAAGTATTTGTTCAATTGGTCTGCCATTTCTTTGTTCCCCATTATAAATTCACCTAATCCGACTGCAAGGGACCTACATTTGTCTTCACCAATCTTTTTCTCTTCACATATCTATAGAAGCTTTTGCAGTCAGTTTTTATGTTCCCTGCAAGCTTCCTCTCGTACTCCATTTTCCGCTCATAATTAAACCCTTAGTCCTCCTCTGTTGAATTCTAAATTTCTCCCAGTCCTCAGGTTTGTTGCTTTTTCTAGCCAAATTATATGCCTCTTCCTTGGCTTTAACACTATCCTTAAATTCCCTTGTTAGCCACGGTTGAGCCACCTTCCCTGTTTTATTTTTACTCCAGACAGGGATATACAATTGCTGAAGTTCATCCATGTGATCTTTAAATGTTTGCCATTGCTTATCCACCGTCAACCCTTTAAGTATCCTTTGCCAGTCTATTCTTGCCAATTCACGCCTCATACCATCGAAGTTACCTTTCGTTAAGTTCAGGACCCTAGTTTCCGAATTAACTGTGTCACTCTCCATCTTAATACAGAATTCTACCATATTATGGTCACTCTTCCCCAAGGGGCCTCACACAATAAGATTGCTAATTAGTCCTTTCTCATTACACATCACCCAGTCCAGGATGGCGAGCACTCTGGTTGGTTCCTCGACATATTGGTCTCAATATCTTCATCAGTTGAGCCATTTGGATGACTATCTCTCAGTCTCAGTGTGGATGGTGACCAGTATTGCCCACTAGTAAATAGTTCCTCTGATGGTCAAACAAAGAAACATAGAGACATAGAAACATAGAAATTTACAGCGCAGAAGGAGGCCATTTCAGCCCATCGTGTCCGCGGCGGCCGACAAAGAGCCGCACGGCCCTCGGTCAGCAGCCCTGAAGGTTACATATAAACCTTTCAACAATGGCGGAAAGGCAAAGAGCACCCAGCCCAACCAGTCCGCCTCACACAACTGCGACACCCCTTGTACTGAAACATTTTACACTCCACCCCAACCAGAGCCATGTGATCCCCTGGGAGAGGGAAAAACCAGATAAAACCCAGGCCAATTTAGGAAGAAAAATCTGGGAAAATTCCTCTCCGACCCATCCAGACTAGTCCAGGAGATCACCCTGGCTGTATTCTATTCCCTGCAGTACTTACCATTATATCTGTGCCATCCAACAAAAGGTCATCCAGTCTAATCCCAATTACCAGCCCTCAGTCTGTAACCCTGCAGCTTACTGCACTTTAAGTGCCCATCCAACCATCTCTTAAAAGTGGTGAGGGTTTCTGCATCCACCACTCTTCCAGGCAGCGAGTTCCAGATCCCCACAATCCTCTGTGTAAAGAAGCCCCCCCTCAAATGCCCTCTAAACCTTCCACCAACCACCTTAAAACTATACCCCCTCATAATAGCCTCCTCCACCAATGGAAATAGGCCCTTACTAACCACTATGTCCAGGCCCCTCAATATTTTGTACACCTCGATGAGGTCTCCTCTCAACCTCCTCTGTTCCAATGAGGACAAACATAGAAATATAGAAATATGGAAAATATGTGCAGGAGTAGGACATTTGGCCCTTTGAGCCTGCACCACCATTCAATAAGATCATGGCTGATGATTCTTCTAAATTCTAGCGAATATAAGCCTGGTTGATCGAGTGTTTCTTGATATGTCTTGATATTTTCTATGTTTCTATGTCAGTCCTGCCATCCCGGGAATCAGTCTGGTGAACCTTCGCTGCACTCCCTCAATAGCAAGAATGTCCTTCCTCAAGTTAGGAGACCAAAACTGTACACAATATTCAAGATATGGTCTCACCAAGGCCCTGTACGACTGTAGTAACACCTCCCTGCCCCTGTACTCAAATCCCCTCGCTATGAAGGCCAACATGCCATTTGCTTTCTTAACCGCCTGCTGTACCTGCATGCCAACTTTCAATGACTGATGTACCATGACACCCAGGTCTCGTTGCACCTTCCCTTTTCCTAATCTGTCACCATTCAGATAATAGTCTGTCTCTCTGTTTTTACCACCAAAGTGGATAACCTCACATTTATCCACATTCTGGCCCATTGTGTTCGCGCCAGCCGACAAAGAGCCACACGGCCCTCGGTCAGCAGCCCTGAAAGTTACATATAAACCTGTGATCAATGACGGAAAGGCAAAGAGCACCCAGCCCAACCAGTCTGCCTCACACAATTGTGACACCCCTTATACTGAAACATTCTACACTCCATCCCAACCGGAGCTATGTGATCTGCTGGGAGAGGAAAAAAAACAGGTAAAATTTCAGGCCAATTTAATGACAATATATCCGGGGAAATTCCTCTCTGACCCATCCAGGCGATCGACACTAGTCCAGGAGACCACCCTGGCCGTATTCTATTCCCTGCAGTACTTACCATTATATCGGCACCGTCCAACAAAAGGTCATCCAATCTAATCCCAATTATCAGCTCTAGGTCCGTAACTCTGCAGGTTACTGCACTTTAAGTGCCCATCCAACCATCTCTTAAAAGTGGTGAGGGTTTCTGCATCCACCACTCTTCCAGGCAGCGAGTTCCAGATCCCCACAACACTCTGCGTAAGGACGCCCCCCCTCTCTAATCCCCTCTAAACCGTCTACCAACCACCTTAAAACTATGCCACCTCGTAATAGACCCCTCCACCAATGGAAATAGACCCTTACTATCCACTATGTCGAGGCCCCTCAATATTTTGTACACCTCGATGTGGTCTCCTCTTGACCTCCTCTGTTCCAATGAGAACAAACCCAGCCTATCCAATCTGTCCTCATAACTAAGATTCTCCACTCCAGGCAGCATCCTTGTAAATCTCCTCTGCACCCTCTCTAGTTCAATCACGTCCTTCCTGTAATACGGTGACCAGAACTGCACGCAGTACTCCAGCTGTGGCCTAACCAAAGTATTATACAAGTTAAACATAACCTCCCTGCTCTTATATTCTATGCAAAAAGGCAAGCATTCCATATGCCTTCTTAACAGACTTATCCACCTGGCCTGCTACTTTCAGGGATCTGTGGACAAGCACTCCAAGGTCCCTTTGTTCATCTACACTATTAAGTGGCCTACCGCTTAATGTGTATACCCTTTCCTTATTAGCCCTCCCAAAGAGCATCACCTCACACTTCTCTGAATTAAATTCCATTTGCTACTGCTCTGCCGACCTGACCAGTAGATTGAGATCCTCCTGCAGCCCATGACTTTCCTCATCATTACCAACCACAGACATACTGACTTTCCCCGCACCGGGTCTGAAAGTGTACAATGTCCTATTATACCGTTCACACCCCGAGCCTGCTGAAATGACAAGTGAACTCATCCATGACCACTGGCCCTGAAGCCCATTCCTCCTGAATGTCACAGCATTACCTGAAGAGCCTGATGGCTGTGGCCCAAATGCCTGGAGAACACTGTGCCCCAAGACCACCATCTCTTGTTCAGATGCTGCGACAAAGGAGAACTGTGGTAACATTACTGGCCGAGTGATAGACATCAAGAATGTTCAACTGGAGACACATCTTCATCAGTTGAGCCTTCTGGATGACTATCTCTCAGTCTCAGTGCAGATGGTGACCAATATGCTCACTAGTAGATAGTTCCTCTGATGGTCAAAAATAGAAACATAGAAATTTACAGCGCAGAAGGGAGCCATTTCAGCCCATCGTGTCCACGCCGGCCGACAAAAAGCCACACGGCCTTTGGTCAGCAGCTCTAAAGGTTACATATAAACCTATGAACAATGTCGGAAAGGCAAAGAGCACCCAGCCCAACCAGTCCGCCTCACACAACTGTGACACCCCTGTAAGGGATAAACTGTAAAAGTTGCAAATAGGTGGTCAGAATTATGCTGAAGGTAGTGAACTTGTCAGTATCAGGAGGGTCTGTATAATTGTCTATGTATGTAACACTAGCTTATGGAGGTATAGCACAAATGTATAATGCAATAAACTGAATCCATAACCTCTGTAATATTTAAACAGTAAAATCAGCAGTTGTTGATCAGAAGTCCCTGAAGGAGAGATAAAGAAGCCAGTTTAGGCCCCTATTATACTGCGGCAAAGGGCAAGTGATGGACCAACACCATAGAAGGTGGGCAATTGTATATACCACTCAGGGACAGTTTGATAAGAGTCGACACATCAATGTAACTTCGCTGATAGAATTAGACCCAGCGTGGATTCTGTAGGAGGGTGCTCCTCTCCAAAACCTGTATAAATTGTACTTGAAACCTCTTGTACTTCCGAGGTTTTAGTCTGAACCTTCCCGTGCATTGCTCGTAATAAAACCGGTAAACCTGAGGTTTGGTTTGTTTACTTCTGTGTTGGTTATACAGTGGGAGCTGGGCGAGGTGTCGATTAACTATATCAGTTAGTCCACCTTGAGGGAGAGAGGCCTGTTTATACCCCAACAGAGGGGCAGGTGTCGATTCACTATATCAGTTAGTCCACCTTGAGGGAGAGAAGCCTGTTTATACCCCAACAGAGGGGCAGGTCTCGATTCACTATATCAGTTAGTCCACCTTGAGGGAGAGAGGCCTGTTTATACCCCAACAGAGGGGCGAGGTGTGGATTCACTATATCAGTTAATCCACCCCGAGGGAGAGAAGCCTGTTTATACCCCAACAGAGGGGCAGGTCTCGATTCACTATATCAGTTAGTCCACCCCGAGGGAGAGAAGCCTGTTTATACCCCAACAGAGGGGCAGGTCTCGATTCACTATATCAGTTAGTCCACCTTGAGGGAGAGAGGCCTGTTTATACCCCAACAGAGGGGCAGGTCTCGATTCACTATATCAGTTAGTCCACCCCGAGGGAGAGAAGCCTGTTTATACCCCAACAGAGGGGCAGGTCTCGATTCACTATATCAGTTAGTCCACCTTGAGGGAGAGAGGCCTGTTTATACCCCAACAGAGGGGCGAGGTGTGGATTCACTATATCAGTTAATCCACCCCGAGGGACAGAAGCCTGCTTATACCCCAACAGAGGGGCAGGTCTCGATTCACTATATCAGTTAGTCCACCCCGAGGGAGAGAGGCCTGTTTATACCCCAACAGAGGGGCAGGTCTCGATTCACTATATCAGTTAATCCACCCCGAGGGAGAGAAGCCTGTTTATACCCCAACAGAGGGGCAGGTCTCGATTCACTATATCAGTTAGTCCACCCCGAGGGAGAGAAGCCTGTTTATACCCCAACAGAGGGGCAGGTCTCGATTCACTATATCAGTTAATCCACCCCGAGGGAGAGAAGCCTGTTTATACCCCAACAGAGGGGCAGGTCTCGATTCACTATATCAGTTAGTCCACCCCGAGGGAGAGAGGCCTGTTTATACCCCAACAGAGGGGCAGGTATGGATTCACTATATCAGTTAGTCCACCCCGAGGGAGAGAGGTCTGTTTATACCCCAACAGAGGGGCAGGTCTCGATTCACTATATCAGTTAGTCCACCCCGAGGGAGAGAGGTCTGTTTATACCCCAACAGAGGGGCAGGTCTCGATTCACTATATCAGTTAGTCCACCCCGAGGGAGAGAAGCCTGTTTATACCCCAACAGAGGGGCAGGTCTCGATTCACTATATCAGTTAATCCACCCCGAGGGAGAGAAGCCTGTTTATACCCCAACAGAGGGGCAGGTCTCGATTCACTATATCAGTTAGTCCACCCCGAGGGAGAGAGGCCTGTTTATACCCCAACAGACGGGCAGGTCTCGATTCACTATATCAGTTAGTCCACCCTGAGGGAGAGAGGCCTGTTTATACCCCAACAGAGGGGCAGGTCTCGATTCACTATATCAGTTAGTCCACCCCGAGGGAGAGAAGCCTGTTTATACCCCAACAGAGGGGCAGGTCTCGATTCACTATATCAGTTAGTCCACCTTGAGGGAGAGAGGCCTGTTTATACCCCAACAGAGGGGCAGGTGTCGATTCACTATATCAGTTAGTCCACCCCGAGGGAGAGAGGTCTGTTTATACCCCAACAGAGGGGCAGGTCTCGATTCACTATATCAGTTAGTCCACCCCGAGGGAGAGAGGCCTGTTTATACCCCAACAGAGGGGCAGGTGTGGATTCACTATATCAGTTAGTCCACCTTGAGGGAGTGAGGCCTGTTTATACCCCAACAGAGGGGCAGGTGTGGATTAACTATATCAGTTAGTCCACCCCGAGGGAGAGAGGCCTGTTTCTACCCCAACAGAGGGGCAGGTATGGATTCACTATATCAGTTAGTCCACCTTGAGGGAGAGAGGCCTGTTTATACCCCAACAGAGGGGCAGGTCTCGATTCACTATATCAGTTAGTCCACCTTGAGGGAGTGAGGCCTGTTTATACCCCAACAGAGGGGCAGGTGTGGATTAACTATATCAGTTAGTCCACCCCGAGGGAGAGAGGCCTGTTTCTACCCCAACAGAGGGGCAGGTATGGATTCACTATATCAGTTAGTCCACCTTGAGGGAGAGAGGCCTGTTTATACCCCAACAGAGGGGCAGGTCTCGATTCACTATATCAGTTAGTCCACCTTGAGGGAGAGAGGCCTGTTTATACCCCAACAGAGGGGCAGGTCTCGATTCACTATATCAGTTAGTCCACCCCGAGGGAGAGAGGTCTGTTTATACCCCAACAGAGGGGCAGGTGTGGATTCACTATATCAGTTAGTCCACCTTGAGGGAGAGAGGCCTGTTTATACCCCAACAGAGGGGCAGGTCTCGATTCACTATATCAGTTAGTCCACCCCGAGGGAGAGAGGCCTGTTTATACCCCAACAGAGGGGCAGGTGTGGATTCACTATATCAGTTAGTCCACCTTGAGGGAGAGAAGCCTGTTTATACCCCAACAGAGGGGCAGGTGTGGATTCACTATATCAGTTAGTCCACCTTGAGGGAGAGAGGCCTGTTTATACCCCAACAGAGGGGCAGGTGTGGATTCACTATATCAGTTAGTCCACCCCGAGGGAGAGAGGCCCCTTTTACCCCAACATTTGGCACCACGAACAGGATGCAGACCCTCTGACCTGGATGATGTGACAGCTGACTGGCAGTGAGTATGTTTTGTACCAACTGAGCTGTAGCATTGACGGGGAAGGAGGTAATCTGTACAAAGAATTAGAAGGGGTAATCAGTAGAACAAGTTATAGCGAACCACGGAAGGATGAAAACCAAGCTTGGGGATAGGTGTATTGCCTGAAAAAGAAGGAATACAATCCAAGGGGGAGAGGACCCCAGCGATCGTTAGAGGGAAAATAAGGTGTATGACCCGAAGCGTGACACGGCAATAACACGGAGAAACCGGTATTGATCGTACACAGCGCAAACAGAGAATGAATACAATCTAAAAAGTGGGATGGGACCCCAGGATCCTAGGAAAACTAGCCAGTGGGATAAAATGCTGGCTGGGAATCATGGAAACTTAATACAAAGAAAAATGCTGGAAAAACACATTGAATTTACAAAGTCAGCGTGTTTTTATCAAAAGATAAAAATGCGACCTTTAGGAAAATGGACTGGAGGAAGATCATCAAAATACAAAACCTAATTTGAAGAAAGGAGATTTAAATTGTCTGTGAAAAAGATATTGGTTTAAATATAAAAACTTACAAGTTAAACCCGACACAGAAGTTTTGTGCCTAGAAAGAGAAACAAAGATGTTTAACTATGGACTAGAGGAAAGTCATCAAAAAATGATTAAGTTTGGATTCATAGAAACATAGAATCGTGGAAAATAGTTGCAGGAGTAGGCCATTCGCCCCTTCGGGCCTGCACCGCCATTCAATAAGATCATGGCTGATCATTCCCTCAGTACCCCTTTCCTGCTTTCTCTCCATACCCCTTGATCCCTTTGGACTTAAGAGCCATATCTAACTCCCTCTTCAATATATCCAATGAACTGGCATCAACAACTCTCTGCGGCAGGGAATTCCACAGGTTCACAACTCTCTGAGTGAAGAAGTTTCTCCTCATCTCAGTCCTAAATGGCTTAAAACCTTATCCTTAGACTGTGACCCCTGGTTCTGGATTTCCCCAACATCGGGAACATTCTTCCTGCATCTAACCTGTCCAGACCCGTCAGGATTTTATATGCTTCTACGAGATCCCCTCTCATTCTTCTAAACTCCAGTGAATACAGGCCCAGTCGATCCAGTCTCTCCTCATATGTCAGTCTTGCCATCCCAGGAATCAGTCTGGTGAACTTTCACTGTACGACCTCAATAGCAAGAACATCCTTCCTCAGATTAGGAGAGCAAAACTGAACACAATATTCCAGGTGAAGCCTCACCAAGGCCCTGTACAACTGCAGTAAGAACTCCCTGCTCCGATGCTCAAATCCCCTAGCTATGAAGGCCAACATACCATTTGCCTTCTTCACCACTTTCTGTACCTGCATGCCAACTTTCAATGACTGATGTACCATGACACCCAGGTCTCGTTGCACCTCCCCCTTTTCCTAATCTGCCACCATTCAGATAATATTCTGTCTTCACGTTTTTGCCAACAAATGGATAACCTCACATTTATCCACATTATACTGCATCTGCCATGCATTTGCCCACTCACCTAACCTGTCCAAATCACCCTGCAGCCTCTTAGCATCCTCCTCACAGTTCACACCGCCACCCAGCTTAATGTCATCTGCAAACCTCGAGCTATTACACTCAATTCCTTCATCTAAATCATTAATATTTATTGTAAATAGCTGGGGTCCAAGCACTGAGCCCTGCGGCACCCCACTAGTCACTGCCTGCCATTCTGAAAAGGACCCGTTTATCCCGACTCTCTGCTTCCTGTCTGCCAACTAGTTCTCTATCCACGTCAATACATTACCCCCAATACCATGTGATTTAATTTTGCACAACAATCTCTTGTGTGGGTCCTTGTCAAAAGCTTTTTGAAAGTCCAAATACACCACATCCACTGGTTCGCCCTTGTCCATTCTACTAGTTCCATCCTCAAAAAATTCTAGAAGATTTGGCAAGCATGATTTCCCTTTCATAAATCCATGCTGACTTGGTCCGATCCTGTCACTGCTTTCCAAATGCGCTGCTATTTTATCTTTAATAATTGATTCCAACATTTTCCCCACTACCGATGTCAGACTAACCGGTCTATAATTACCCGTTTTCTCTCTCCCTCCTTTTTTACAAAGTGGTGTTACATTAGCTATCCTCCAGTCCATAGGAACTGATCCAGAGTCGATAGACTGTTGGAAAATCTCTTTCTCTTCACATAGCTATAGAAGCTTTTGCATTCAGTTTTTATGTTCCCAGCAAGCTTCCTCTCATACTCTATTTCCCCCCTCTTAATTAAACACTTTGTCCTCCTCTGCTGGATTCTAAATTTCTCCCAGTCCTCAGTTTTGCTGCTTTTTATGGCCAATTTATATGCCTCATCCTTGGATTTAACACTACCCTAATTTCCCTTGTTAGCCACGGTTGAGCCACCTTCTCCGTTTTATTTTTACTCCAGACAGGGATGTACAATTGCTGAAGTTCATCCATGTGATCTTTAAATGTCTGCCATTGCCTATCCACCGTCAAACCTTTATCATTCGCCAGTCTATTCTAGCCAATTCAAGCCTCATACCATCAAATTTACCTTTCCTTAAGTTCAGGATCCTAGTCTCTGAATTAACTGTGTCACTCTCCATCTTAATGAAGAATTCTACCATATTATGGTCACTCTTCCCCAAGGAGACTCGCACAACAAGATTGCTAATTAGTCCTTTCTCGTTACACATCACCCAGTCTAGGATGGCCAGCCCTCTAGTTGGTTCCTCGACATATTGGTCTAGAAAACCATCCCTAATTCAAAAGGGGGAAAAGATCTAAGCTATGCAAACTCAGCACAGAAAGAAAAAACTGGGAATTAGAGAATTCTTAAACAAAATGGAACTGGCCGGAAGTTTAGATTTTGTGTCGAGAGAAATAAAACACAAGATTTGCTCAGTGACCGGGATGTAAAAACAAAATGTGGAATGTATATAGCTTGTGTGAAAATTGGGTTTCAGCAAACAAAATAGCTATTAAAAATGTGTGGTCTCGTTTTAAATCAATGAAGAAATCTACGGCAAGTATTTGAATTGGAAGTTTAGAGAAATTGGAGTTTAATCTAAAATGCTGTCTTTCCTGATGAGAATGTTTTATTATGACAACTTTACTAATGATTTCTGCTGTTTTAACAGATTCCGAATTTCTAAACAAGAACTTGGGGAGAAATTTTCGGATAATTATGCGAAGTCACGTAATGACGTCAGGCCTTCTTATAAACCTGTAAAAGAGTTAACCCTTTCCATTGACAGCTGTTTTATACTGGACATTATTAATTTGGATTTCTTAATAAAAGGAAGACTCACCTGACAGACAGAGGGAATGGTGGGATAGTCAGAATAAAAATAAAACGAAGAAAGCCTATGTAATAATACTTGCCTGCTACAGAGCACAGATAGATACTCAAACAAAACAAATTCAAGAGTTGGTAGCTGAGGTAAATAAGCTGGAAGAGATAAAGACAGGACCAGACGGATAGTGCAGTACACAGCCATCACCTTCGGTAATAGAGCCAATGTACCCCACGGTGGGTAAGTGTAGACCACAAACCCAACCTAACAGTAAAGCAGACTGGGATAGTGAGTGTGGAGTAGAGTGGCCCCCGACACATGATAATGGCTATTTATCAGCGGCACCTATACATACTACCACCATTCCCACCAACGGACATAGAGCAGCCCACATCACCATACAGGAGGTACCCCTCAGCCCACAGGGGAGACACATTCTATTGAATCAGTTACTAACCCCTAAAGCAAATAGTAGAAATACAGAATTCTGACAACGATTGCAGTAGAATACAGAATGTGATTCAAAATGCAGGTGGAAGGGTAGGGGAGTACGGGGAACGAAAGTGGATGGAATACAAAGACCACTCTGGGGCGGGTGACCCCAACTAAAATGATGCAGCATTCTTGACAATGCTTAAAGACGGACTAGGAGGGGCACATCAAAAGATAATTAAGTTAGGATTTAAGATCGGAGATGATTGCGATGAAAGTTTGGAATGGGCAGAACATGTAGAGGAGTTCAGGTTAGGACAAAGGGAGAAAATAGCAAAAATAGCAGCAACAGCGGGGGCAGCAGAGACGTAGGAGGAGGGACACACCCCCACACAGCTCCCCTGATATGTGTTCACTGCAATCAGGGAGGCCACTTCGGTCAGGATTGCCTGCAGAAAGGGAAAGGTTACGGAAATTCTGAAGGGAAATGTCACAATTGTGGTAAACAAAAGATTGCTGGAGTAAGGAGGGAGGCACGGGAAGGCGAGACCCACAACAGGCAGAGATCCTCAGCATAACTGGATAATTTTGGGGAATAAGCACGGAAACCGAATGAAGTTTGAACACCTGGGACACCAGCAGCAACGAGTGGCCGGAATAAACCTAATCCAGCCCGAGTGGGAAACAAAGGGTGTGTGAGGTAGTGTGTGCCAATTATACCCGACTCTGTGGGCACAATACAAGCAGGATTGTGGATTAGCAGAGACAATACCCATCAAAATTCCCCGACCCGAACACAAAGCTCAGCGACAGTACCCACTGAGACCTGAAGCTGAGGCAGCGGTCTGTCAGATAGTGCAGGGATTAGTGGAGCAAGGGGTAGTGAAACAGGTAATAGTCTCCACTAATTCACCTGTGGCCAGTAAACAAACCCGACAGGTCTTACCGACTAACTATCGATTATACCGCCCTGAATAAGGTGAACTCCCCGAGAACACCCAATAGTGGCAAGTCTGGCCATAATATTTAATGGCCTGGACCCAGAACATAAGATATTCACCGTGCTGGATATAGTGAATGGATTATACTGCCCTGAATAAGGTGATTCCTGGAGAACACACAATAGTGGCAAGTCTGGCCACAATATTTAATGGCCTGGACCCAGAACATAAGATATTCACCGTGCTGGATATAGTGAATGGATTTTGGGCCATACCGTGAGACAAAGAGTCCCAAAGGAAATGTGCCTTCAACGTAAAGGGAAAACAATACACATGGACCAGAGTGCCACAGGGATTCCACAATAGCCCGAGCATATTTCATCGAGTATTGTCGGGGATTCTGGAATCAGGAGACGGAGGAGAAGGAAGCTCCCTTTGGCACTATGTGGATGATATCCTTATTGCCTCCAGCACAGAACAACAACACGTCCTAGCTTTAATTACAGTGCGAGGAACTCTACAGAGCACAGGATTAAAAATAAATCCTGGGAAGGTGCAGGTGGGAAGGAGCGCAGTAACATCTAGGATATATGACAGATGGCTAAGGGCAGAAAGGAAGCAATTCGATCAATGCTCCGGCCAGGAACTGTGAAATGGGCCTGGCAGGTACCAGAGCTATTCAACTACTGCAGAAAGATCAGGTATTGTGGTTGTAAGGTTAAAACAAGTTCTCACAAGTGCTGCAGCCCTGGGATTACCCGACCTGAACAGGCCCTTCCACATCTATACCCACCACAGTGAAGATCATCACATGGGGACAGGCATAGGTCAGTGGCAGAGTAATGTCGGGTCACATACCCAGCATACCTTAGTAGCATTGTTTAACACAGGAAGGCTAAAACCGCTATCCAACAAGCAAAGGGCTAGGTGGGAAGCATAGAAACATGGAAACATAGAAAATAGTTGCAGGAGTAGGCCATTCGGCCCTTCGAGCCTGCACCACCATTCAATAAGATCATGGCTGATCATTCCCTCAGTACCCCCTTCCTGCTTTCTCTCCATACCCCTTGATCCCTTTAGCCATAAGGGCCATATCTAACTCCTTCTTGAATATATCCAATGAACTGACATCAACAACTCTCTGCGGCAGGGAATTCCACAGGTTAACAACTCTCTGAGTGAAGAAGTTTCTCCTCATCTCAGTCCTAAATGGCCTACCCCTTATCCTCAGACTGTGTCCCCTGGTTCTGGACTTCCCCAACATCGGGAACATTCTTCCTGCATCTAACTTGACCAGTCCCGTCAGAACTTTATATGTTTCTATAAGATCCCCTCTCATCCTTCTAAACTCCTGTGACTACATGCCCAGTCGATCCAGTCTCTCCTCATATGTCAGTCCTGCCATCCCGGGAATCAGTCTGGTGAACCTTCGCTGCACTCCCTCAATAGCAAGAACGTCCTTCCTCAGATTAGGAGACCAAAACTGAGCACAATATTCCAGGTGAGGCCTCACCAAGGCCCTGTACAACTGCAGTAAGACCTCCCTGCTCCTGCACTCAAATCCCCTAGCTATGAAGTCCAACATATCATTTGCCTTCTTCACCGCCTGCTGTACCTGCATGCCAACTTTCAAAGACTGATGAACCGTCTCTCGTTGCACCTCCCCTTTTCCTAATCTGCCGCCATTTAGATAATATTCTGCCTTCGTGTTTTTGCCACTAAAGTGGATAACCTCACATTTATCCACATTATACTGCATCTGCCATGCCCACTCACCTAACCTGTCCAAGTCACCCTGCAGCCTTTTAGCATCCTCCTCACAGCCCACACCGCCACCCAGCTTAGTGTCATCCGCAAACTTGGAAATATTACACTTAATTCCTTTATCTAAATCATTAATGTATATTGTAAATATCTGGGGTCCCAGTACTGAGCCCTGCGGTACCCCACTAGTCACTGCCTGCCATTCTGAAAAGGACCCATTTATCCCGACTCTCTGCTTCCTGTCTGCCAACCAGTTCTCTATCCATGTCAGTACATTACCCCCAATACCATGTGCTTTAATTTTGCACACCAATCTCTTGTGTGGGACCTTGTCAAAAGTCTTTTGAAAGTCATAATACACCACATCCACTGGTTCTCCCTTGTCCACTCTACTAGTTACATCCTCAAAAAATTCTAGATTTGTCAAGCAGGATTTCCCTTTCATAAATCCATGCTGACTTGGACCGATCCTGTCACTGCTTTTCAAATGTGCTGCTATTTCATCTTTAATAATTGATTCCAACATTTTCCCCACTACTGATGTCAGGCTAACCAATCTATAATCACCCGTTTTCTCTCTCCCATTTTCTTAAAAAGTAGTGTTGCATTAGCGACCCTCCAGTTTATAGGAACCGATCCAGAGTCGATCGACTTGGAAAATGATCACCAATGCATCCACTATTTCTCGGGCTACAGTACTCTGGGATGCAGGTTACCAAGCCCCGGGGATTTATCGGCCTTCAATCCCATCAATTTCCCTAACACAATTTCCCGCCTAATAAGGATTTCCTTCAGTTCCTCCTTCTCACTAGACCCTTGGTCCCCTAGTATTTCCGGAAGGTTATTTGTGTCTTCCTTCGTCAAGACAGAACCAAAGTATTTGTTGAATTGGTCCGCCATTTCTTTGTTCACCATTATAAATTCACCTGAATCTGACTGCAAGGCACCTATGTTTCTTCTCACTAATCTTTTTCTCTTCACATATCTAGAGAAGCTTTTGCAGTCAGTTTTTATGTTCCCAGCAAGCATCCTCTCATACTCTATTTTCCCCCTCCTAATTAAACACTTTGTCCTCGTCTGCTGTATGACAAAATTCGCCCAGTCCTCAGGTTTGCTGCTTTTTCTGGCCAATTTATATGCCTCTTCCTTGGATTTAACACTATCCTTAATTTCCCTTGTTAGCCACGGTTGAGCCACCTTCCCCGTTTTATTTTTACTCCAGACAGGGATGTACAATTGTTGAAGTTCATCCATGTGATCTTCAAATGTTTGCCATTGCCTATCCACGGTCAAACATTTAAGTATCACTCGCCAGTCTATCCTAGCCAATTCACGCCTCATACCATCGAAGTTACCATTCCTTAAGTTCAGGAGCCTAGTCCCTGAATTAACTGTGTCACTCTCCATCTTCATGAAGAATTCTACCATATTATGGGCACTCTTCCCCAAGGGGCATTGCACAACAAGATTGCTAATTAGTCCTTTCTCATTTGCAGCATGCTCTTACCCCCCAACGGGACGGTAACAATAACAGACAACTGTAACAACCCTGCAGGGTGGATTATTACACAGGGAGAGGGGTATCAGTGTAGCCCGACAGGAGAAGGCGAGGGAAGTAGTCAGGCTTGAGGAGGAAAACATGGATCTATATGTAGATGGGTCTCGACGCTCTATGGGACACCACGGATGGGCCGTGGCCGATAGCCGCGGACAGGTCAAAGGGGAAGGACGGTTCAAGGGGGTCAATCAGCTCAAGTGGCTGAATTAGTGGCTCTCACTGAGGCTCTGAGGCTGCCTCGGGGAAACGGAGTAAACATCTATACAGACACTCGGTCTGCTTTTGGAGTAGTGTATGATTATATGATAGCCTGGAACAGACGGGGATACATGACCTCAGGAGGAGGGCCAATTGTTAAATACTTAGTGGAAGCCTCCCTCCTACCCCAGGAGTGTGTGATCAACATCAATAGGGGAATGCACGGGCAGATAAAGCAGCCAAGTGAGTGGCAGAGACAGGTGCACTGGCCGGGGAAGCCCAGGTTGGAGCATGTACAATCGGGCCTGAGGGAGGAAACATGCTTCAGCTACAGGGAGAAGCCACTCCACAGGAAAAGGAGGGGTGGAAGCAGAGAGGGGCCCAACAAGGGATGGACAGGGTATGGAGGGAATGTGCTGGCCCCGGAATGTATCCGGGGAGCCTGTTAAATTGATACCACGGGTATGTCCATCCGTAGAACCAACATGATAAGCTCCAGGTCCAGGTACTGGTGGTGGAAGGGAATGGGTAGAGATATAGAGGACCACTGTAGAAGGTGAGTGATATGTGCAAAATACAACCCAGGGTGGAAAGTAAAGGTCAGAATGGGACATCAGCCCTGACCAAAAGGCCCCTGGAAAAACTTACAGATGGATCTTACTGGACCGTTACCCAGCAACAAAGGGAAGACATACTGCCTAGTTATAATAGACCAGTTTACCAAGTGGGTAGAGGCTTTCGCCACTAGACACCAAGGTACCCACTTCACAGGGAAGGTGATGGAACAGGCCTGCACTTTACTAGGGATCAGGTAAAAATATCCCATATCAAAGAGACTGGAAAGGGATGTGTAGACAGGATACCCCGAGTACTAATGAAGCTCAAGGCAACCCCTAGTCGGACAACAGGACTGACACCCTTTGAACTAAAACAAAGACATGATACAGAAATTTGTAATGGAACTCTGTAAGCAGTTACATGATTTAAAGACACAGGCTAGAGATTAGCAAATCACGGCCTGAGAGAACGACACTAAGGAACAGAAGGTCTAAATATCCCAAATAGGCAGTCAGGTGATTACCCCAGAGAGGTCCAGGCTGGCACCCAATGGACCAGTCCCTATCAGGTAATATTGGTAAGTTATGGTAGTTATAAGGGGTATCGGTAAGTGGAAACACTGGACCCAGGTAAAAAAGCATGGTCACTAACTAACCGGGAAATATTGTTTTTTGCAGGACTCTGGTGCTCGTGGGAACAACGTGGGGTAATGCAGCCTCATATCAAGGACAACAGGCTGAGGGACGGCAAGGCCTGTATTACAGGGACTCGAGCAACATTAGTTTAATAAAGAATTAAAAACACTGATGGTGACGGACGGAGCAACAGTAGAGTAAAATAACGGGCATAAAACAACGTAACAAGGAAACGAAACACTTTGGGGATAGGCCAGTAATACGGGACCAATAATTAGCGGGAATAAGACCGCGGGGTGTTTTATAATCAGGAGGTACAGCGATACTGCCCCCGGGGGAAGGGGGTGCAGACTTCACTCAACATCTATGAATGGTGATGGAGGGATATCTCCCGAGATAGACCACCAACACAGCCACACCCACTACTTTAGTAACAGTGAGCAGTACCAGGGCCCCGACCACCACACCCCCAGCACCACCAACGTGTCCAACGATGAACGCTGGGGCAAAAGGGGAATTGATAAGGCAGACCAAGGATAAGATACACTTCGGGGTATGTCAGCGAATAATTACTGTATTCCTAAACTTAAACACTATAACCACCCCCAACTTCCGCGGGTTAAACACTATAAACCTGTATAGAAACCTGACCCTGTGAGCACTTAAAGGCCCGGAATCAAAAACCATGAAGTTTAATGTGGAGAGAGGGTCAGGTAAAAAATGGGACCGGGGAAAAAGAGGGATACTGGAAATGGTACGCAGCGGGATACACGGCAGGAAACTCAGCAAGACACACGGGGATACACGGGGATACACGGGGATACACGGGGGATACACGGGGATACACGGGGATACACGGGGGATACAGGGGGATACACAGGGGATACACGGGGGATACACGGGGATACACGGGGGATACAGGGGGATACACGGGGATACACGGGGGATACAGGGGGATACACAGGGGATACACGGCAGGATACATGGGGGATACACGGGGGATACTCGGCGGGATACACGGTGGATACAGGGGGATACACGGGGGATACATGACAGGATACACGGCAGGATACACGGGGGATACATGGGGGATACACGGCGGGATACACGGGGGATACACGGCAGGATACACGGGGGATACATGGGGGATACATGGCGGGATACACGGGGGATACAGGGGGATACACGGCGGGATACACAGGGGATACACGGGGGATACACGGGGGATACATGACAGGATACACGGCAGGATACACGGGGGATACATGGGGGATACACGGCGGGATACACGGGGGATACAGGGGGATACACGGCGGGATACACAGGGGATACACGGGGGATACACGGGGGATACTCAGCGGGACACACGGGGGATACACGGGGGATACACGGGGGATACACGGGGATACACGGGGGATACACGGGGATACACGGGGGATACACGGGGGATACACGGGGGATACACGGGGGATACACGGGGGATACTCAGCGGGACACACGGGGGATACACGGGGGATACACGGGGGATACACGGGGGATACACGGGGGATACACGGGGGATACTCAGCGGGACACACGGGGGATACACGGGGGATACACGGGGGATACACGGGGATACACGGGGGATACACGGGGATACACGGGGGATACACGGGGGATACACGGGGATACACGGGGATACACGGGGGATACACGGGGATACACGGGGGATACACGGGGGATACACGGGGGATACACGGGGGATACACGGGGGATACTCAGCGGGACACACGGGGGATACACGGGGGATACACGGGGGATACACGGGGGATACACGGGGGATACTCAGCGGGACACACGGGGGATACACGGGGGATACACGGGGGATACACGGGGATACACGGGGGATACACGGGGATACACGGGGGATACACGGGGGATACACGGGGATACACGGGGATACACGGGGGATACACGGGGGATACACGGGGGATACACGGGGGATACACGGGGGATACTCAGCGGGACACACGGGGGATACACGGGGGATACACGGGGGATACACGGCGGGATACACGGGGATACACGGGGGATACACGGCGGGATACACGGGGGATACACGGTGGGATACACGGGGGATACACGGGGGAATACACGGCGGGATACACGGGGGATACACGGGGGATACACGGGGGATACACGGGGGATACACGGGGGATACACGGGGGATACACGGTGGGATACACGGGGGATACACGGCAGGATACACGGGGGATACACGGTGGGATACACGGGGGATACACGGGGGATACACGGGGGATACACGGGGGAATACACGGCGGGATACACGGGGGATACACGGGGGATACACGGCTGGATACACGAGGGATACACGGCGGGATACACGGGGATACACGGGGGATACACGGCGGGATACACGGGGATACACGGTGGGATACACGGGGGATACACGGGGGATACACGGGGGATACACGGTGGGATACACGGCGGGATACACGGGGATACACGGTGGGATACACGGGGGATACACGGGGGATACACGGGGGATACACGGGGGAATACACGGCGGGATACACGGGGGATACACGGCGGATACACGGGGGATACACGGGGGAATACACGGCGGGATACACGGGGGATACACGGCGGATACACGGGGGATACACGGCGGATACACGGGGGATACACGGGGGATACACGGCGGATACACGGGGGATACACGGGGGATACACGGGGGATACACGGGGGATACATGGCGGTGTTGTCGGCATTAGGCACCTGCTGAATATATCTAAACTTATAGAGGTTTAAAGTGGCCACATATAAAATGGCTGCCCAAGCATTATGGGAACTCCGTTAGTCAAGCAATGAACTGTTGACTGAGGCTGACCGAGCAATGATCCTGTGAGGCCCTGTAGGGGAGGATGAAAACCCCCCCATTTTACCCAGAAGGAAAGGGGCTGTGGGATCAGTCTGTGCTGTGAATTGAAACCGATGGAAGGAAAACTTTGGGACACAAATGGAGACCCCCCCCCCCGTGTTTGGGCTCATAGGAAAGGGAATTTAATTTGGAACTATCTACCAGAAAGTTTGAAATCCTAAAGTGCACATGGAAGAAACTATGAACTTTAATCGAATTTGGGATTTTTTTTAAAAGGTCTGCAAGAAAAGGGGTGGAGTCAATATCAAAAGGGCCAGTTTGGACATTGGAACTAATCAAATTGTCTGGGAACTGTATACCCTCGAAACTTGCCCCTTGAAAACATCAGCATTTAAACAATGCCACATACATATTCCAACACCTTTTTCATCAGGCATAGAAATATCTGGCTCAGGCCAGACTAGCACAATGGCTACAGGAGGCCAATGCAATCAACACCCACTCAAACCTTGAGTAGGTTAAGATCAGTGGGAAAAAAACCTAAAAACCTCAAACTGCTGCATTTTTCAAAATCAAAAGTCCACCAATGAGAAGAATCGACTTCAGCAGGAGAGGCGGACTGGATAATCTGGCTATAAAAAAGGGGTTTCTGACATAGTGAAGGGAGAAGTGATGATTTTCCCTGCCCTGGTGATTCAACAACCACAACCAGCAAGCCTCTCGACACTGAAGGAAAACCAGTGTCCGAAGACACTGAAGATAGAAGAAACAAACCACCAGACTGCAGAAGGCACAGTAGTGAGTATAACCTCTGGTCCCCAGAACTCCCAACTCAGTTAGGCCAGGAAAGGTGGGAGGTTGGGCATTGTACTGCTAAACTGGTGTAAAGATTTTTGTTGGGTTCGTTTTAGTGGGATTTAGGGGGATTGTTTTGTTGGTGTATTGCTGTTTGTTGAGTTACACCTTGTCAAATAAATTGGAAGCCTAAAGTTCCTCTTGGAATCACCTTGTCTCAGTTCTATTGTATTACAGCTCCTGATCGTGAGTCTTATGTCAGAACCGTGTAAGGGAAGCTAGGAGCGCCTCGAAAACGCTCAACTGTGTGTCACAGGCTAGGGAAGAAGGGGTTAGGAGTGTTTGACACTCACAGGTGCCTCACAGGCTAGGCATAAGCTGTGGGGACGCTCGAGTCTCAAAACCCCCTTCATAAGCTGTGGACACAGTCTCTCCAGGGGTGCTCTTGCAGCACTCAGGGTACCTCACAGGCCAGGCATAAGCTGTGAGGGCAGAAACCCAGAGAGAGACACCCAAGGCACAACAACAACCCTGTGAAAACCCATTACAGAACATGGCGACCACGAAGGGACATAAGCAAACAGGAGATGTTAATATAACAGATGAGGTGATAAGAGAGGAAACTAAAATGGAGGAGAGAATTTCCTCATACATTTGTGGCAAGGTGAACCTCACCAAACCTTGGGTACAAGCCCTCACTCGGGCAGAGCGCCCAGTGGATGCTGCTGCTCAGTGGACAGCAGGGAAGGACCACAACCGCAGGGTGGAAAAGGCCATCTGGCTTATCTGCCTCACCCGCCAAGTCCGAAAGCTCGACCAGCGGGTGAAGGACTTGGAACAGAGTCTTCAGAAATCAGAGGAGCTCTCTGCAATCCGGGCTGTGGTTGGGGACAACCTGCTGGCCGAATTAGCTGGGGAGCAGCAAAGGAACCGGCAGTTGGAGGAGACCTTCCGAAATAGCCGGGACTATCTTCAGTGTCAGGTCACTGAGGCCAAGGGTAGTGAGGGGTCCCTCCGGGAACAGAACTCTCGGTACACCCAGAAAATGTGGGAACTGGAGAATAAATTAAAAGACGTACAGGCAGCCTATAAAGTGGCCAGTAGCAGTGAGTTTGCAGATCACGGGCCCTGCCAGGAGAGGATTAAAACTCTCACCCACGCTCTGTCCCAGGCAAAGGGGATGGTCGCCCTGATAGGACCTGGAGGGTCCACAGGGGACAAAGGAGAGTATTGGGGGGTAGAGGAGAATCCAAAGGCAAGAGACGCCCGACCACCTCCTGAGGCACCGGTGGTTTGTCCGGTGGGGTACCAGGAGGGGCGGGGCACGCAGGTAGTAGCATTCCCAGGGCTGGGGGCAGGACCAATGTGTCCCGCTCGGCAGCAGGGATGTGAGGCTCCAGCCGAGGGTCAGTTAAGGGCTGGATCAGGAGACCAGGCACTGTCTGCTGCACCGGGTTTGGTGGGACAGCCGGAGGTAGAGGGACCAGCGCAGAAAGATCCTGAACCAGGGCGGATGTGCCCGGTCAGGCAGCGCAAGTACAGTCCTCCACAGACAGGTGGCCAAGGTCGGGGAGCGCTGGAGAGCGACTTTATTATTCCCCATGGAGTTCAATCACTCAGGGCCATGGTGGCCCATTTGGCCAAACTCACTCGCAGCGGGGACCCGTCTATCCACTTCATGGAGGTGATGCAGGCCGGGGAAATTAATGGGTGCGACGAGGAAGAGACAGCCAAGCTGCTGCTCTTCTCTCTGGACAGCAAATTGTACCAGGCCCTACCGGCAGAATGCTGGAGGGGACAGCGTACATTTACTGAGGTCCAGAGGGCCGTCCTTGAGGCTATGGGCTTCGATGACGGCAGTCCTTTCGAACGGGTCGAAAGGACAAGGCAGCTCGCAGGGGAAACCCCGCAGGCGTTTGCGGACAGGCTGTGGGTGGTATACCACGCAGCCTGTGGGGAGCTCCTCGACCGGGCGAATCTTTCCGCGGTACAGACTGGCCGCTGGCTGAGGATGCTGGGGGCAAACTGCTTGCCCCGGCTCAAGGCCAGGGCAGAACTGTGGTTCGATCCCTGGGACCCCAACCTCACCGAGGAAGCAGTGGTCAGGCAACTGGCACTGGTCCAACGGAATGGAGGAGGGGAGGAGGAGAAAACCTCCAAAGGTCGGGTAAATGAGGTAAAACCCAACTCGATTCCCAAAAGGGAATGGCACCAGGAGGGTGGCCGCTCGTCTGATGAGGAGGGAGTGTGCTACGGGTGCGGGAAAGCTGGGCATTTTAAAAGGGATTGCAGGAGCCCAGTAAAGAGATATGGGGGGAGAAGTCCTTCAGGAGCTGCCCAGAGTGGGGGAAGTGGAGCGAGCTCCTCACCATCCCTTGACCAGATAGTAGCTGCAGTGAGGACAGCGCTGGAGGGGACTGGGAAGGTAGCCACGGCAACAGGCAGGGAAGCACCAGCAACCCTGCCAGTACAGAGACCGTGACTAGCCCAGACCCAGCCTGCATACCTGTGTCCACTAGAATACGACCCCTGGGGACAACCCTGGGTCAAGATGGAGGTTGAGGGTGTATTGGGTACCTACCTTTTGGACACTGGTGCTTCCAGCACGATAGTCCATTCGGAGGACCCCACAACCTCACCTCTATCAAACGGGGTGCCGTATCAACTAGTTGGGTTCACAGGTAATGAGAAGGCTGGGTTTTTCTCAGTCCCGCTCGCAGTTCGTTTAGGAGCACTCCAAACACAATGGAAGTGCGTCCTGATAAACTGGGAGCAGGTGGGAAAAGGGATTTTGGGGGCTGATTTTATCATCGCTCGCCAGATCCTAGTAGACTTGAGGAATCACTGTCTATGGGGCACAGTGGGCACGGGAGCAGAGGGAGAAGTCATGGTTATTGATAAGAAACAGGGAAAAGGGACTCTGTGTACAATGAAGCCAAAAGGGGGTTACGACCTGGAGGTTCTGGTCTGTAACACCCCGGCTGAGTACCGGGACTATGTGCAAGCAAATCTTGCAGCATTTGCCACCCATAAACACGACTGTGGGAGAGTCACAGGAGTGGAGGTTAGAATAGATGGGGATCCCATGTCCCGCCCACAAAAGCAGTATGGCTTTCCCCGAGAGGCAGAAGCAGACTTGGAGACAGCTTTAAGCTCGCTTGTCGAGCAGGGTGTTTTGAGACCCATAGCCACCCATGTCAACTCCCCGCTTTGGCCGGTTAGGAAACCAGACAATTCTTGGAGATCTACGGTGGATTATAGGGTGCTCAATAAAAACATCCCAGCTTGTGCCCCCACAGTAGCGGCGGTTGTGGATCTGATCGGGGAAATCCCTGCATCCACAACCACGTTCACAGTGTTGGACATATCCAACGGGTTCTGGTCTATCCCTGTACGGAGGGAAGACCAGTACAAGTTTGCCTTCACCTTCCGGGAACAGCAGTATACCTGGAGCTGCCTCCCACAGGGCTTTCATAATAGTCCCAGCATCTTTCACCAATGCATGGCGAACTGCTTAAAAGGCTTCAGCCAGCCACACCAGCTGGTCCAGTATGTGGACGACCTGTTGTTGTTCACAGACAGCAGTGAGGAACACGGTCCACTGCTGGCCGAACTGCTGGTCTTACTGAAGGAAGGGGGTTTTAAAGTTAACCCCAAGAAAGCCCAGATAGGTCTAGGAGAGGTAAAATTCCTGGGCCTGACGATAAGGGCAGGAGAAAGGGCCATTGATGAGGCTAGAAGAAAGGCAGTGCAGGAACTCCCTGTCCCTAGGGATGTGTTGGGGGTAAGGTCTTTCCTGGGAATCACTGGCTACTGTAGGGACTTCATCGAGGACTATGCAGCCACTGCCGCCCCTCTGCTCAGACTCCTACATAAGGGGGTCGAGTGGGAATGGGACAAGGGCTGTGAGGCAGCATTTGTCCGTCTTAAGAGAGACCTGCAGGTAGCACCAGCCCTCGGGGCAATTGATGGGGGGGAGGAATTCTTCCTGGAGGTGGCAGCCAGTGGTGACAGTTTAAGTGCAGTGTTGCTCCAGGGGTGAAACGGTCAGCTGAGACCAGTCGTGTACTCCTCCAGGGTCCTCACGGAGGTAGAAAAGGGATACTCCAATTGTGAGAGGCACTTGCTTGCCACCCACTGGGCAGTAAAGAGAGCTCAGATCTTTACCGGAATATCCCCCATTACACTCCTCACCCATCATACCCCGACGCAGATGCTGTTGGACGGGAGGATTAAGGACGGGACAGTGAGCAGTGCTAGAATCACTTACTGGACCCTCCTCCTCTCCCAAATGACTTTAAAGGTCAAGGGCCTCTGCGAGCCCAGGCTCGCAGAAAATTTAATCTATCCAGGGCAGCCGCATAGATGCTCTGTGGAGGGGGTATGGGACATTAACTTTGGATTTCGGGCAGGGATACACCCCACAGGCCGCGAGATCTATGTTGATGGCTCCAGTTCAGTGTCCGCGGGTACAAGACTCACGGGCTGCGGAGTTTGGGATCCCAAGGCAGGAATTGCCTTGGCTCTTAAACTCCCATGCACCCTGAGCGCCCAGCAGGCGGAACTCTCGGCGGTGATGTATGTGGTCACACACCCCGAGGAATTCCCTACCCCATACATGATTTGCTCAGACAGCATGTTCACTTGCAATTGGTGTACAGAGTATCTGGCGATTTGGTCACGCCGGGGGTACACCTCTGTGGATGGGAAGCCCCTTGTGACCAAACCCCTGCTAGAAAAGATCGTGGCTGCAGTGGGAGAAACCGGGGATGTATATATCCATAAGGTAAAGGCCCACTCCAAAACTGAGCCATGGGGGGAAGGGAACCAGCAGGCAGACCTGCTGGCAAGGGAAGGTGCTCGCACAGGTCGCCCATGGGACCCATATGAGGCAGGCAGGATAGCAGCAGCAAGAAGCAAGCCAGGGACACAAGGGAGCGTAGGGGTGGCTGCGGCCCCGGACCTTAAAGTAGTCCAGATGCAGGATCCGATCCTGAAGGCTGCCTTGGCTGCTATCAGAAAGGGGGGAAAAGGCGGAGGGCCCATACAGTGCTGTAGATATTGCTGTGCGGCAAGGCATGTTGTTTAAAGGGGACAAATGGGTAGTGCCGCCACAACACCGGAGGGAATTCCTTCAGCTGGCCCATGAGGCAGGACACCCTGGGCCGGAATCTACCTGGCAACGGGTAGAAAAGGCAGGGTGGTGGCCAGACCTCCGGGAAGACGTCCGCGACTTCTGTGCGGGCTGTCTGGTTTGTGCTGCAAATAACCCAGACCCTCAGAAAAGGAAGGTGTCTATGGGACACGTCAGGCGGGTAGAGGGACCATAGCAGTCGATCCAGATCGACTACATCGGACCCCTACCGGCCGCCCAGGGAGGTTATAATTACTGCCTCGTCCTGGTGGATGTGTTTTCCAAGTGGGTGGAAGCCTTCCCTTGCCGAACAGCTACCGCGGTGGGGACTGCAAAAATCCTGGTGAGGGAGGTGTTCTCTCGGTGGGGTCTACCTCAAATAGTGGAGTCCGACCGAGGAAGCCACTTCACCGGCCAGGTGATGCAGGCCACCCTAAAGGTGCTGGGGATAAGAGCCAAATGGCATGTGGCCTACAACCCTCAGTCCTCAGGCCCCGTAGAACGCCTGAACCAGACCCTAAAGGAAAGGCTGAGCAAGGAGACGGGAGACTCACCGAACAAGTGTGTGGAGGTCTTACCGTTGGTCCTCATGGGAATCCGGGCCAGTCAGTCAAAGAGCACAGGGTACTCACCCCATGAGCTGATGACGGGCCGGATCATGAGAACCCCAGTGCATGTGTTGGTGCCGGTTCTCACCGAAGGGCAGCTCCGAGAGGTGAGCCGGGACCGGTTTGTCAGGAACCTGTTTGAACACCTGAAACAGATTCACTGGCAGGCTGCTAGTAACATGGGCAGACAGCATCAGAGTAACCGATTGCTGCTAGAACCCAGCAAACACCACGAATGGGAGATAGGGGACCAGGTCATGGTGAGGAACTATGCTCGGGTCGGGGTATTTGAAGCATTATATATGGGACCATACAGCATTGTGGACAAGGCCAGCCCTATGGTCTATGCGGTTCGATTACCTCGCCGGGTGAAGTGGTATCACATTAATCAGTGTAAATTGTTTGACCCCAAAAGAGGTAAAAAACAGAGGGGACGAGAAGGGAAGGGAATCAGGCACTGGGGGAAGAACAGGCCCCGGTGGATTTGGAGACTCCGGAGGAGGCAGTGGGCCCCGAAACTCTACAGCCGGGGCTGGTTCACTGCTCCTGTAAGGCTATCCCACCACTGGGTAGAGGTTCCCAGCCCACTAACAGAAGTAGGGAGAAAGGCTCTACCATTAGCAAGGTCCAAGGGGAAGCTGAACCTCCCATGGTGGATCAGCTGGGGCTAGCCCAAGAGGTGGAGGAGATGGCATTGCAGCCCATAACGTGGGACTCTGCACCGACAGTAAGGAGGAGTAACAGAGTGCCACAGCCCAGGGCGCCGTGGTCCCCTGTTTACTTAGCCTCCCGCCCCAGACTGATACGGCGAAAGACAACAGGGAGGGTGCTCTGTTGCACTAGCAAGGGTCTCCCACCGATTATCCGGGGCTCGGGAGGGCCTTGGAGGGCAGCACAAGACTCATTAAGGGGGACCATACGAGCCCCTCAGCGGAGGACATCCTGGTCCCCAGGGTACGGTCAGCCGAGTGGTCGACGACGCCTGTACAGTGACAGGATGTAGCCTGGCCACCCGGGGACGGGTGGCGGTGTGTATATTTTCCCTTCCTGTTTTGTTACTTTGTGTTGTGAGTATATGTGTTTAGGTAAGTCAGTGACGGTTGGGTACAGCAGTTTATGTTTGGAACATGTTACGTGGGCCGAGCCTGGAGAGGTCTCTCAAGGTAAGGCCATGTTCTTCTTGCCTTTCAGATGTCAACACCTCCCTACTGGACGTTAGTGATGCTGGTATCGCTAAGGATCTGCACCGGGCACCGAGGGGACACCGAGGACTCCCTGGTTTTCGGATGCTCCGGGGGCAGAGCGCCGACAGTGACCACAGGAGAAGGGACTCCGGTGGCGGATGGCCGGGTCACCTACTCCCACGAGGGGAGATGGCCTGGGTGGTTGGGATCGAACTCCACCAAGTACTCCAACCATAAGGACTTTACCTACGGAGAGGCCTCCATCCCCTGCCCGGAGATCACTGTGGCCACTTCCAGAGTGAGAGTGACAGAAGGCAGGAAGGTATGCCTAACTTGCCAAGGGGACATACCTCTGGGACGGTGGTGGTGGCTCAGAAAGCTCAAGAGGGACATGGGAGACTGACACTCGGACTGGGAACGTCTGGATAATGATACCTACCGAACCATCATGGGGTCATCTGGCGGGGTCACGGTGTGCTGGGAGAAATGGTGGGCGTACGACCAAGGAATTTATTTGTGTATGTGGGGATCCACTCGCGTGTGTTCAGAGGGGGTCTCCATTGCTTTCTATAGGTGGGGGCAGGATGTCGGGGATGGGGTGGGATGGGATCGCAGCGGGGAGGCGTGTGTGATCCCCAATCCCCGGGTACCAGTAAATGCCACTGAACTTGTAGTTCGGGAAAGGAAGCCCCCACCCACGGCCAAGCCCACCGTCCCACACGAGTGCCCGACAACAACCAGGGGGCCGGGGAATGGTTTAGTGTTGGTCCCTACCGAGAAACTATTTTATCAGGGGGTACACTGCACGGTGACATCAGTGGTGCTAAATCTGACAGAAGTCCACCTACCTACGTGGTGTCCCCGGGAAACCGAGCTGTTATACCAGGCTCTGCTGCGGGAGATGTTCTGGAAGTTCTATGAACTGGACTTCGGGGATGTCAGTGTGACAGACTTGTATAAACAGTGGGATAGGGCTGAACCGGGCAGGCAGAGGTGTAGCACTTTAAATGACATTCTTACGGGGTTTAACACCGGGGCGTCCGCCATAAACAGTTTGGATAACATGCAGCTGGCCCTCCAGATAAATGGGTTAAAGAATCAGCTGCGCAAAGTCCTGGGGGACGAGAATACCGTCGTGGGATCCGCGCTCCACGAAGAGGTGGCAATGACAGTTCACTTAAAGGAGATTATCTCTCAATTGGAGGCACAGGCCAGGGCTGTAAACGCCTTGATTCGGGAGGATAGAAACGCCTCCGATCAAGCCGCCCAAAATGAGGTTTGCGTGCTCTATGGGGCCTGGTTGCTGGGAGAGGGACGGAGTAACCTCGAGGATCTGAGACAGGGACAGGTCCCCTCCTGGATCAGCAACCAGCACTTAGCAGCACTGCACCCTTATGATAATGTTTTGAGTCCTTGCCAACTTCGTGTAGCGTCGGAAGCCTACCCGGTACCGGTGGACTGTGGAAAGTCAAACCATACCACCATGGGTGTGGTGGTCAGGATGCCCGTGATGGGGGCGTCCCCACGGCCAGCACCCCTGTACCGAGTGGAGAATGTGGGAGTCATTCGTGGAGGGGTGCATGTTCGATTCCAAGAGGTCCCACCTGATGTCACAATGTGGGAGCACACTGTGACAGGTACAGACCTCTCGGGTTGTCGGAGCAGGGGAGCACAGGTAATCCTGTGCCCCCAGCACTTGAACACTTTTGCAAGGCCACAATGTGGGTTCAGCACTGCTGGGGCAGAGCCTATCAATTGCACAATGGAGGTAATGGCCCTTAACCACATGCCTCCACAGGTAGCATATGTAGGCGGTGGGACATATTGTGTCACCACAAGTGCCCAACGGTATGAACACGGACCGGGAAGGTGGTGTCCAATTCTGTACAGCAGCTTTTGCTTTAAACCC
The DNA here is from genome assembly GCF_044704955.1 of Pristiophorus japonicus. Classification (NCBI taxonomy): domain Eukaryota; kingdom Metazoa; phylum Chordata; class Chondrichthyes; family Pristiophoridae; genus Pristiophorus; species Pristiophorus japonicus. Next base: position 81,809 of record NW_027254911.1, read on the forward strand.
AGGGCAGAGGTTCAAGTGGCACACACCAGAATCACACCCATCCCTGAACCTTCCACGATTCACCTCACGGTACAAAACAACCTCAGCCACCTACATCAATATGTCGCCCAGTTTGGCTATCTCATTGCCCCACTACCTGAGAAACTTACAGCCCTCCTCCAGGCAGTGGATTTGTCTCAAAAACATTTTTACACCATGGAGCAGAAAACTGAAATTCTAGCAGGTGAGATTGCCCAGATTAAACCCCCAGCATGGTGGGGTTTGGGAATACGGGCAGACATACCGGCATGGCTCCGGGTGGGATCGCATGCCTTAGTAATCGGCGAATTCCTGATTGTAGCTTATCTGCTGGTTACAAGCTGTAAGCTCAGGAGAAAAAGAAAAAGAACGCAGTTCCTCAGGCTACTACACAGCCAGGAGAGCCGTTGCTAAACACTCAAGGTGTGTAAACAAAGCTTGACCGCGACACTTAGGCGGTTTTGTTATTTCCAGGGATGACTGCGTTTTTCATACATGGCCCCTGGGGAGTTTGCAGGGCAGGTTTCTTTGTTTTACGTTTGAGACCGAAATGAGACTCAATGTACAATTACTGCTGTAACCTTAAGTAGATATATGTATGTTGCTGTCGTGTATTGTAACCTGTTGGATTTCTGTGTTCAGTACCGCGTTAAAAGGAATTACGATATATATCGACGGGATCAGTTTAGAGTTAAACTGGGGAAAGTTGGGCAATTTGGGAGACCGAGGGTTTTCTCACCACCCTGAACTTTGACACATTCGAGTGGTGTCTGACTGTGTCAGATGGGGGATTATGTAGGGGAGGATGAAAACCCCCCCATTTTACCCAGAAGGAAAAGGGCTGTGGGATCAGTCTGTGCTGTGAATTGAAACCGATGGAAGGAAAACTTTGGGACACAAATGGAGACCCCCCCCCTCCCCAGTGTTTGGACTCATAGGAAAGGGAATTTAATTTGGAACTATCTACCAGAAAGTTTGAAATCCTAAAGTGCACATGGAAGAAACTACGAACTTTAATCGAATTTGGGATTTTTTAAAAGGTCTGCAAGAAAAGGGGTGGAGTCAATATCAAAAGGGCCAGTTTGGACATTGGAATTAATCAAATTGTCTGGGAACTGTATACCCTCGAAACTTGCCCCTTGAAAACATTAGCATTTAAACAATGCCACATACATATTCCAACACCTTTTTCATCAGGCAGAGAAATATCTGGCTCAGGCCAGACTAGCACAATGGCTACAGGAGGCCAATGCAATCAACACCCACTCAAACCTTGAGTAGGTTAAGATCAGTGGGGAAAAAACCTAAAAACCTCAAACTGCTGCATTTTTCAAAATCAAAAGTCCACCAATGAGAAGAATCGACTTCAGCAGGAGAGGCGGACTGGATAATCTGGCTATAAAAAAGGGGTTTCTGACATAGTGAAGGGAGAAGTGATGATTTTCCCTGCCCTCGTGATTCAACAACCACAACCACAGGCCTCTCGACACGGAAGGAAAACCAGCGTCCGAAGACACTGAAGATAGAAGAAACAAACCACCAGACTGCGGAAGGCACAGTAGTGAGTATAACCTCTGGTCCCCAGAACTCCCAACTCAGTTAGGCCAGGAAAGGTGGGAGGTTGGGCATTGTGCTGCTAAACTGGTGTCAAGATTTTCGTTGTGTCCGTTTAGTGGGATTTAGGGGGATTGTTTTGTTGATGAATTGCTGTTTGTTGAGTTACACCTTGTCAAATAAATTGGAAGCTTAAAGTTCCTCTTGGAATCACCTTGTCTCAGTTCTATTGTATCACATCTCCTGATCGTGAGTCTTATGTCAGAACCGTGTAAGGGAAGCTAGGAGCGCCTCGAAAACGCTCAACTGTGTGTCACAGGCTAGGGAAGAAGGGGTTAGGAGTGTTTGACACTCACAGGTGCCTCACAGGCTAGGCATAAGCTGTGGGGACGCACGAGTCTCAAAACCCCCTTCATAAGCTGTGGACACAGTCTCTCCAGGGGTGCTCTTGCAGCACTCAGGGTACCTCACAGGCCAGGCATAAGCTGTGAGGGCAGAAGCCCAGAGAGAGACACCCAAGGCACAACAACTCTGTGAAAACCCCTTACACGGTAACTAATATCCGCAATTGGTGATCCCGGTAACTAATATCCGCAGTGATCCCAGTAACTAATATCCGCAATCGGTGATCCCGGTAACTAATATCCGCAGTGATCCCAGTAACTAATACCCGCAATGATCCCGGTAACTAATTTCCGCAATCGGTGATCCCGGTAACTAATATCCGTAATCCGTGATCCCGGTAACTAATATCCGCAATCCGTGATCCCAGTAACTAATATCCGCAATCGGTGATCCCGGTAACTAATATCCGCAGTGATCCCGATAACTAATATCCGCAATCGGTGATCCCGGTAACTAATATCCGCAATCCGTGATTCCGGTAACTAATATCTGCAATCGGTGATCCCGGCAATTAATATCTGCAATCGGTGATCCCAGTAACTAATATCCGCAGTGATCCCAGTAACTAATATCCGCAGTGATCCCGGTAACTAATATCCGCAGTGATCCTGGTAACTAATATCCGCAATCGGTGATCCCAGTAACTAATATCTGCAGTGATCCCGGTAACTAATATCCGCAGTGATCCCGGTAACTAATATCCGCAGTGATCCCGGTAACTAATATCTGCAATCGGTGATCCCGGCAATTAATATCTGCAATCGGTGATCCCAGTAACTAATATCCGCAGTGATCCTGGTAACTAATATCCGCAGTGATCCCAGTAACTAATATCCGCAATCGGTGATCCCGGTAACTAATATCTGCAATCGGTGATCCCAGCAATTAATATCTGCAATCGGTGATCTCAGTAACTAATATCCGCAGTGATCCTGGTAACTAATATCCGCAGTGATCCCGGTAACTAATATCCGCAGTGATCCAGGTAACTAATATCCGCAATCGGTGATCCCAGTAACTAATATCCGCAGTGATCCCAGTAACTAATACCCGCAATGGTCCCGGTAACTAATATCCGCAACCGGTGATCCCAGTAACTAATATCCGCAGTGATCCTGGTAACTAATATCCGCAGTGATCCCAGTAACTAATATCCGCAATTGGTGATCCCGGTAACTAATATCCGCAGTGATCCCAGTAACTAATATCCGCAATCGGTGATCCCGGTAACTAATATCCGCAGTGATCCCAGTGACTAATATCCGCAGTGATCCCGGTAACTAATATCTGCAATCGGTGATCCCGGTAACTAATATCCGCAGTGATCCCAGTAACTAATACCCGCAATGATCCCGGTAACTAATATCTGCAATCGGTGATCCCAGCAATTAATATCTGCAATCGGTGATCCCAGTAACTAATATCCGCAGTGATCCCGGTAACTAATATCCGCAATCGGTGATCCCAGTAACTAATATCCGCAGTGATCCCGGTAACTAATATCCGCAATCGGTGATCCCAGTAACTAATATCCGCAGTGATCCCGGTAACTAATATCCGCAATCGGTGATCCCAGTAACTAATATCCGCAGTGATCCCGGTAACTAATATCCGCAATCGGTGATCCCAGTAACTAATATCCGCGGTGATCCCGGTAACTAATATCCGCAGTGATCCCAGTAACTAATATCCGCAGTGATCCCGGAAACTAATATCCGCAATCGGTGATCCCAGTAGCTAATATCCGCAGTGATCCCAGTAACTAATACCCACAATGATCCCGGTAACTAATATCCGCAATCGGTGATCCCGGTAACTAATATCTGTAATCCGTGATCCCGGTAACTAATATCCGCAATCCGTGATCCCAGTAACTAATATCCGCAATCGGTGATCCCGGTAACTAATATCCGCAGTGATCCCGATAACTAATATCCGCAATCGGTGATCCCGGTAACTAATATCCGCAATCGGTGATCCCGGTAACTAATATCCGCAATCCGTGATTCCGGTAACTAATATCTGCAATCGGTGATCCCGGCAATTAATATCTGCAATCGGTGATCCCAGTAACTAATATCCGCAGTGATCCCAGTAACTAATATCCGCAGTGATCCCGGTAACTAATATCCGCAGTGATCCTGGTAACTAATATCCGCAATTGGTGATCCCAGTAACTAATATCCGCAGTGATCCCGGTAACTAATATCCGCAGTGATCCCGGTAACTAATATCTGCAATCGGTGATCCCGGCAATTAATATCTGCAATCGCTGATCCCAGTAACTAATATCCGCAGTGATCCTGGTAACTAATATCCGCAGTGATCCCAGTAACTAATATCCGCAATCGGTGATCCCGGTAACTAATATCTGCAATCGGTGATCCCAGCAATTAATATCTGCAATCGGTGATCTCAGTAACTAATATCCGCAGTGATCCTGGTAACTAATATCCGCAGTGATCCCGGTAACTAATATCCGCAGTGATCCAGGTAACTAATATCCGCAATCGGTGATCCCAGTAACTAATATCCGCAGTGATCCCAGTAACTAATACCCGCAATGGTCCCGGTAACTAATATCCGCAACTGGTGATCCCAGTAACTAATATCCGCAGTGATCCTGGTAACTAATATCCGCAGTGATCCCAGTAACTAATATCCGCAATTGGTGATACCGGTAACTAATATCCGCAGTGATCCCGATAACTAATATCTGCAATCGGTGATCCCGGCAATTAATATCTGCAATCGGTGATCCCAGTAACTAATATCCGCAGTGATCCTGGTAACTAATATCCGCAGTGATCCCAGTAACTAATATCTGCAATCGGTGATCCCGGTAACTAATATCTGCAATCGGTGATCCCAGCAATTAATATCTGCAATCGGTGATCTCAGTAACTAATATCCGCAGTGATCCTGGTAACTAATATCCGCAGTGATCCCGGTAACTAATATCCGCAGTGATCCAGGTAACTAATATCCGCAATCGGTGATCCCAGTAACTAATATCCGCAGTGATCCCAGTAACTAATACCCGCAATGGTCCCGGTAACTAATATCCGCAACCGGTGATCCCAGTAACTAATATCCGCAGTGATCCTGGTAACTAATATCCGCAGTGATCCCAGTAACTAATATCCGCAATTGGTGATCCCGGTAACTAATATCCGCAGTGATCCCAGTAACTAATATCCGCAATCGGTGATCCCGGTAACTAATATCCGCAGTGATCCCAGTGACTAATATCCGCAGTGATCCCGGTAACTAATATCTGCAATCGGTGATCCCGGTAACTAATATCCGCAGTGATCCCAGTAACTAATACCCGCAATGATCCCGGTAACTAATATCTGCAATCGGTGATCCCAGCAATTAATATCTGCAATCGGTGATCCCAGTAACTAATATCCGCAGTGATCCCGGTAACTAATATCCGCAATCGGTGATCCCAGTAACTAATATCCGCAGTGATCCCGGTAACTAATATCCGCAATCGGTGATCCCAGTAACTAATATCCGCAGTGATCCCGGTAACTAATATCCGCAATCGGTGATCCCAGTGACTAATATCCGCAGTGATCCCGGTAACTAATATCTGCAATCGGTGATCCCAGTAACTAATATCCGCAGTGATCCCAGTGACTAATATCCGCAGTGATCCCAGTAACTAATACCCGCAATGATCCCGGTAACTAATATCCGCAATCGGTGATCCCGGAAACTAACATCCGCAATCGGTGATCCCGGAAACTAACATCCGCAATCGGGGATCCGGGTAACTAATATCTGCAGTTAGCCCGGTAACTAATATCCGCAATCAGTGAACCCGGTAACTAATATCCGCAATCAGTGATCCCAGTAACCAATATCCGCAATCGGTGATTCCGGTAACCAATATCCGCAATCGGTGAACCCGGTAACGAATATCCGCAGTGATCCCGGTAACTAATACCCGCAATCGGTGATCCCAGTAACTAATATCTGCTATCAGTGATCCCGGTAACTAATATCCGCAATCGGTGATCCCAGTAACTAATATCTGCTATCAGTGATCGCGGTAACTAATATCCGCAGATTTCCCGGGAACTCATATCCGCAATCGGTGATCCCGGTAACTAATTTCCGCAATTGGTGATCCCAGAAACTAATATCCGCAATCGGTGATACTGGTAACTAATATCCGCAATCGGTGATCCCAGTAACTAATATCTGCTATGATCCCGGTAACTAATATCCGCAATTGGTGATCCTAGTAACTAATATCTGCTATCAGTGATCCCGGTAATTAAAATCTGCAATCGGTGATCCCGGTAACTAATATCCTCAATCAGTGATCCCAGTAACTAATATCCGCAGTGATCCCGGTAACTAATATCCGCAATCGGTGATCCCAGTAACTAATATCCGTAATGATCCCGGTAACTAATATCCGCAATCGTTGATCCCGGTAACTAATTTCTGCAATCAGTGATCCCGGTAACAAATATCCGCAGTGATCCCGGTAACTAATATCCGCAATCCGTGATCCCAGTAACTAATATCTGCAATCAGTGATCGCGGTAACTAATATCCGCAGTGATCCCGGTAACTAATATCTGCAATCGGTGATCCCGGTAACTAATATCTGCAATCAGTGATCCCAGTAACTAATATCTGCAATCGGTGATCCCGGTAACTAATATCTGCAATCCGTGATCCCAGTGACTAATATCTGCAATCGGTGATCCCGGTAACTAATATCCGCAGTCAGTGATTCCGGTAACTAATATCCGCAATCGGTGATCCCGGTAACTAATATCCGCAGTGATCCTGGTAACTAATATCCACAATCGGTGATCCCAGTAACTGATATCCGCAATCGGTGATCCCGGGAACTAATTTCTGCAATCGGTGATGCCAAAAATTAATATCCGCAATCGCCGCTCCCGGGAACTAATATCCACAATCGGTGATCCCGGTAACTAATATCCGCAGTGATCCCGGTAACTAATATCTGCAATCAGTGATCGCGGTAACTAATATCCGCAGTGATCCCGGTAACTAATATCTGCAATCAGTGATCCCGGTAACAAATATCCGCAGTGATCCCGGTAACTAATATCCGCAATCCGTGATCCCAGTAACTAATATCTGCAATCAGTGATCGCGGTAACTAATATCCGCAGTGATCCCGGTAACTAATATCTGCAATCGGTGATCCCGGTAACTAATATCTGCAATCAGTGATCCCAGTAACTAATATCTGCAATCGGTGATCCCGGTAACTAATATCTGCAATCCGTGATCCCAGTGACTAATATCTGCAATCGGTGATCCCGGTAACTAATATCCGCAGTCAGTGATTCCGGTAACTAATATCCGCAATCGGTGATCCCGGTAACTAATATCCGCAGTGATCCTGGTAACTAATATCCACAATCGGTGATCCCAGTAACTGATATCCGCAATCGGTGATCCCGGGAACTAATTTCTGCAATCGGTGATGCCAAAAATTAATATCCGCAATCGCCGCTCCCGGGAACTAATATCCACAATCGGTGATCCCGGTAACTAATATCCGCAGTGATCCCGGTAACTAATACGCGCAATCGGTGATCCCAGTAACTAATATCTGCAATCGATGATCCCAGTAACTCATATCCGCAATCGGTGATCCCAGGAACGAATTTCCGCAATCGGTGATCCCAGAAACTAATATCCGCAATCGGTGATCCTAGTAATTAATATCCGCAATCGGTGATACCAGTAACTAATATACGCTGTGATCCCGGTAACTAATATCCGCAATCAGTGATCCCAGTAATTAATATCCGCACTGATCCCGGTCACTAATATCCGCAATCGGTGATCCCGGTAACTAATATCTGCAATCAGTGATCACAGTGACTAATATCCGCAGTGATCCCGGTAACTAATATCCGCAATCAGTGATCCCGGTAACAAATATCCGCAGTGATCCCGGTAACTAATATCCGCAATCCGTGATCCTAGTAACTAATATCTGCAATCAGTGATCGCGGTAACTAATATCCGCAGATTTCCCGGTAACTAATATCCGCAATCAGTGATCCCGGCAACTAATATCTGCAATCAGTGATCCCAGTAACTCATATCCGCAATCGGTGATCCCGGTAACTAATTTCCGCAATCGGTGATCCCAGAAACTAATATCCGCAATCGGTGATCCTGGTAACTAATATCCGCAATCGGTGATCCCAGTAACTAATATCCGCTGTGATCCCGGTAACTAATATCCGCAATTGGTGATCCTAGTAACTAATATCTGCTATCAGTGATCCCGGTAACTAAAATCTGCAATCGGTGATCCCGGTAACTAATATCCTCAATCGGTGATCCCAGTAACTAATATCCGCAGTGATCCCGGTAACTAATATCCGCAATCGGTGATCCCAGTAACTATTATCCGCAGTGATCCCGGTAACTAATATCCGCAATCGTTGATCCCGGTAACTAATATCCGCAATCAGTGATCGCGGTAATTAATATCCGCAGTGATCCCGGTAACTAATATCTGCAATCAGTGATCCCGGTAACTAATATCTGCAATCGGTGATCCCGGTAACTAATATCTGCAATCAGTTATCCCAGTGACTAATATCCGCAGTGATCCCGGTAACTAATATCTGCAATCAGTGATCCCAGTAACTAATATATGCAATCGGTGATCCCGGTAACTAATATCTGCAATCCGTGATCCCAGTGACTAATATCTGCAATCGGTGATCCCGGTAACTAATATCCGCAGTAATCCCGGTAACTAATATTCACAATCGGTGATCCCGGTAACTAATATCTGCAATCAGTGATCCCAGTAACTAATATCCGCAATCGGTGATCCCGGTAACTAACATCTGCAATCAGTGATCCCAGTAACTAATATCCGCAATCTGTGATCGCAGAAACTAATATCCGCAATCGGTAATCCCAGTAACTAATATCCGCAATCAGTGATCCCGGTAACTAATATCCGCAGTGATCCCGTTAAATAATGTCCGCAATCGTTGATCCCGGAAACTAATATCTGCAATCAGTGATCCCGGTAACTAATATCTGCAGTGATCCCGGTAACTAATATTCGCAATCAGTGATCCCGGTAACTAATATCCGCAGTGATCCCGGTAACTAATATTCGCAATCGGTGATCCCGGTAACTAATATCTGCAATCAGTGATCCCAGTAACTAATATCCGCAATCGGTGATCCCGGTAACTAACATCTGCAATCAGTGATCCCAGTAACTAATATCCGCAATCTGTGATCGCAGAAACTAATATCCGCAATCGGTAATCCCACTAACTAATATCCGCAATCAGTGATCCCGGTAACTAATATCCGCAATCAGTGATCCCGGTAACTAATATCCGGAATCGGTGATCCCGGTAACTAATATCCGCAGTGATCCTGGTAACTAATATCCGCAATCGGTGATCCCGATAACTGATATCCGCAATCGGTGATCCCGGTAACTAATTTCCGCAATCGGTGATGCCAAAAATTAATATCCGCAATCGCCGATCCCGGTAACTAATATCCGCAATCGGTGCTCCCGGTAACTAATATCCGCAGTGATCCCGGTAACTAATATCCGCAATCGGTGATCCCGGTAACTAATATCTGCAATCGGTGATCCCGGTAACTAATATCTGTAATCAGTGATCCCGGTAACTAATATCCACAATCGGTGATCCCGGTAACTAATATCCGAAATCAATGATCCTGGTAACTAATATCCGAAATCAATGATCCCGGTAACTAATATCCGCAATCGGTGATCCCAGAAACAAATATTCGCAATCGGTGATCCCGGTAACTAATATCCGCAATCGGTGATCCCGGTAACTAATATCCGCTGTGATCCCGGTAACTAATATCCGCAGTGATCCCGGGAACTAATATCTGCAATCGATGATCCCGGTAACTAATATCAGCAATCGGTGATCCCAGTAACTAATATCCGCAATCAGTGATCTCGGTAACTAATATCTGCAATCGATGATCCCAGTAACTAATATCCGCAATCAGTGATCCCAGTAACTAATATCCGCAATCGGTGATCCCGGTAACTAATATCCGCAATCGGTGATCGCGGCATCTAATATCCGCAGTGATCCCGGTAACTAATATCCGCAATCGGTGATCCCAGAAACTAATATCCGCAATCGGTATTCCCAGTAACTAATATCTGCAATCAATATAAAAGGCTCAGCAGTCCGGGGAGCGTCGAGAGAGGCGGGAGTCGAGAGAGGCAGCGGCCTATAAAAGGCTCAGCAGTCCGGGGAGCGTCGAGAGAGGTGGGAGTCGAGAGAGGCAGCGGCCTATAAAAGGCTCAGCCGTCCGGGGAGCGTCGAGAGAGGCGGGAGTCGAGAGAGGCAGCGGCCTATAAAAGGCTCAGCCGTCCGGGGAGTCGAGAGAGGTGGGAGTCGAGAGAGGCGTGACTTGTGCAGCTCCAGCTGAGAGAAGTCAAAAAAGAAGTAGAAAGAAATCAAAAGGTGACGTCACAGCCAACGTGGTAAGTGATTGGCTGCTGATTGGTGAGTAGTTTTTCTTTTTCTTTATTAGTCAGTAACTTTTAACATTGTTGTCGGCAATTTAAGTGTATCTAAGGGTTAAGTCATGGCAGGACAGCTCGGTCATGTGATATGCTCCTCCTGTACCATGTGGGAACACGGGGACAACACCAGTGTCCCTGACGACTACATGTGCGGGAAGTGTGTCCACCTCCGGCTACTGACGGTCCGCGTTGCGGAGTTGGAGCTGAAGGTGGATTCACTCTGGAGCATCCACGATGCTGAGAATGACGTGAGTATCACGTGTAGCGAGTTGGTCTTACTGCAGGTGAAGGGTCCACAGCCAGCAAGGGAATGGAAGACCAGCAGGAAGAGTAGTGCAAGGAAGGTAGTGCAGGGGTCCCCTATGGTCATCCCACTGCAAAACAGATACACTGCTTTGAGTACTGTTGAGGGGGATGACTCATCAGGGGAGGGCAGCAGCAGCCAAGTTCATGGCACCGTGGCTGGCTCTGCTGCACAGGAGGGCAGGAAAAAGAGTGGGAGAGCGATAGTGATAGGGGATTTGATTGTAAGGGGAATAGATAGGCGTTTCTGCGGCCGCAACCGAGACTCCAGGATGGTATGTTGCCTCCCTGGTGCAAGGGTCAAGGATGTCTCGGAGCGGGTGCAGGACATTCTAAAAAGGGAGGGAGAACAGCCAGTTGTCGTGGTGCACGTTGGTACCAATGACATAGGTAAAAAAAGGGATGACTTCCTACGAAATGAATTTAAGGAGCTAGGAGCTAAATTAAAAAGTAGGACCTCAAAAGTAGTAATCTCGGGATTGCTACCAGTGCCACGTGATAGTCAGAGTAGGAATCGCAGGATAGCACAGATGAATACGTGGCTTGAGCAATGGTGCAGCAGAGAGGGATTCAAATTCCTGGGGCATTGGAACCGGTTCTGGGGGAGGTGGGACCAGTACAATCCGGACGGTCTGCACCTGGGCAGAATCGGAACCAATGTCCTCGGGGGAGTGTTTGCTAGTGCTGTTGGGGAGGAGTTAAACTAATATGGCAGGGGGATGGGAACCAATGCAGGGAGATAGAGGGAAACAAAAAGGAGGCCAAAACAAAAGACAGAAAGGAGATGAGGAAAAGTGGAGGGCAGAGAAACCCAAGGCAAAGAACAAAAAGGGCCATTGTACAGCAAAATTCTAAAAGGACAGAGGGTGTTAAAAAAACAAGCCTAAAGGCTTTGTGTCTTAATGCAAGGAGTATCCGCAATAAGGTGGATGAATTAACTGTGCAAATAGATGTTAACAAATATGATGTGATTGGGATTACGGAGACGTGGCTCCAGGATGATCAGGGCTGGGAACTCAACATCCAGGGGTATTCAACATTCAGGAAGGATAGAATAAAAGGAAAAGGAGGTGGGGTAGCATTGCTGGTTAAGGAGGAGATTAAGGCAATAGTTAGGAAGGACATTAGCTTGGATGATGTGGAATCTATATGGGTAGAGCTGCAGAACACCAAAGGGCAAAAAACGTTAGTGGGAGTTGTGTACAGACCTCCAAACAGTAGTAGTGATGTTGGGGAGGGCATCAAACATGAAATTAGGGGTGCGTGCAATAAAGGTGCAGCAGTTATAATGGGTGACTTTAATATGCACATAGATTGGGCTAACCAAACTGGAAGCAATACGGTGGAGGAGGATTTTCTGGAGTGCATAAGGGATGGTTTTTTAGACCAATATGTCGAGGAACCAACTAGGGGGGAGGCCATCTTAGACTGGGTGTTATGTAATGAGAGAGGATTAATTAACAATCTCGTTGTGCGAGGCCCCTTGGGGAAGAGTGACCATAATATGGTGGAATTCTGCATTGGGATGGAGAATGAAACAGTTAATTCAGAGACCATGGTCCAGAACTTAAAGAAGGCTAACTTTGAAGGTATGAGGCGTGAATTGGCTGGGATGGATTGGCAAATGATACTTAAGGGGTTGACTGTGGATGGGTAATGGCAGACATTTAGAGACCGCATGGATGAACTACAACAATTGTACATTCCTGTCTGGCATAGAAATAAAAAAGGGAAGGTGGCTCAACCGTGGCTATCAAGGGAAATCAGGAATAGTATTAAAGCCAAGGAAGTGGCATACAAATTGGCCAGAAATAGCAGCGAACCTGGGGACTGGGAGAAATTTAGAACTCAGCAGAGGAGGACAAAGGGTTTGATTAGGGCAGGGAAAATGGAGTATGAGAAGAAGCTTGCAGGGAACATTAAGACGGATTGCAAAAGTTTCTATTGATATGCAAAGACAAAAAGGTTAGTAAAGACAAACGTAGGTCCCCTGCAGTCAGAATCAGGGGAAGTCATAACGGGGAACAAAGAAATGGCGGACCAATTGAACAAGTACTTTGGTTCGGTATTCACGAAGGAGGACACGAACAACCTTCCGGTTTTAAAAGGGGTCGGGGGGTCTAGTAAGGAGGAGGAACTGAGGGAAATCCTTATTAGCCGGGAAATTGTGTTGGGGAAATTGATGGGATTGAAGGCCGATAAATCCCCAGGGCCTGATGGACTGCATCCCAGAGTACTTAAGGAAGTGGCCTTGGAAATAGTGGATGCATTGACAGTCATTTTCCAACATTCCATTGACTCTGGATCAGTTCCTATGGAGTGGAGGGTAGCCAATGTAACCCCACTTTTTAAAAAAGGAGGGAGAGAGAAAACAGGGAATTATAGACCGGTCAGCCTGACCTCAGAAGTGGGTAAAATGATGGAATCAATTATTAAGGATGTCATAGCAGTGCATTTGGAAAGAGGTGACATGATAGGTCCAAGTCAGCATGGATTTGTGAAAGGGAAATCATGCTTGACAAATCTTCTAGAATTTTTTGAGGATGTTTCCAGTAGAGTGGATAAGGGAGAACCAGTTGATGTGGTATATTTGGACTTTCAGAAGGCTTTCGACAAGGTCCCACACAAGAGATTAATGTGCAAAGTTAAAGCACATGGGATTGGGGGTAGTGTACTGACATGGATTGAGAACTGGTTGTCAGACAGGAAGCAAAGAGTAGGAGTAAATGGGGACTTTTCAGAATGGCAGGCAGTGACTAGTGGGGTACCGCAAGGTTCTGTGCTGGGGCCCCAGCTGTTTACACTGTACATTAATGATTTAGATGAGGGGATTAAATGTAGTATCTCCAAATTTGCGGATGACACTAAGTTGGGTGGCAGTGTGAGCTGCGAGGAGGATGCTGTGAGGCTGCAGAGCGACTTGGATAGGTTAGGTGAGTGGGCAAATGCATGGCAGATGAAGTATAATGTGGATAAATGTGAGGTTATCCACTTTGGTGGTAAAAACAGAGAGACAGACTATTATCTGAATGGTGACAGATTAGGAAAAGGGGAGGTGCAAAGAGACCTGGGTGTCATGGTACATCAGTCATTGAAGGTTGGCATGCAGGTACAGCAGACGGTTAAGAAAGCAAATGGCATGTTGGCCTTCATAGCAAGGGGATTTGAGTACAGGGGCAGGGAGGTGTTGCTACAGTTGTACAGGGCATTGGTGAGGCCACACCTGTGTACAGTTTTGGTCTCTTAACCTGAGGAAGGACATTCTTGCTATTGAGGGAGTGCAGCGAAGGTTCACCAGACTGATTCCCGGGATGGCGGGACTGACCTATCAAGAAAGACTGGATCAATTGGGCTTGTATTCACTGGAGTTCAGAAGAATGAGAGGGGACCTCATAGAAACGTTTAAAATTCTGACGGGGTTAGACAGGTTAGATGCAGGAAGAATGTTCCCAATGTTGGGGAAGTCCAGAACCAGAGGTCACAGTCTAAGGATAAGGGGTAAGCCATTTAGGACCGAGATGCGGAGGAACATCTTCACCCAGAGAGTGGTGAACCTGTGGAATTCTCTATCACAGAAAGTTGTTGAGGCCAATTCACTAAATATATTCAAAAAGGAGTTAGATGAGGTCCTTACTACTAGGGGGATCAAGGGGTATGGCGAGAAAGCAGGAATGGGGTACTGAAGTTGAATGTTCAGCCATTAACTCATTGAATGGCGGTGCAGGCTAGAAGGGCCGAATGGCCTACTCCTGCACCTATTTTCTATGTTTCTATGTTTCTATCAGTGATCCCGGTAACTAATATCCGCAATCAGTGATCCCGGTAACTAATATCCGCAATCAGTGATCCAGGTAACTAATATCCGGAATCGGTGGTCCCGGTAACTAATATCCGCAGTGATCCTGGTAACTAATATCCGCAATCGGTGATCGCGGTAACTGATATTCGCAATCGGTGATCCCGGTAAGTAATTTCCGCAATCGGTGATGCCAAAAATTAATATCCGCAATCGCTGATCCCGGTAACTAATATCCGCAATCGGTGATCCCGGTAACTAATATCCGCACTGATCCCAGTAACTAATATCCGCAATCGGTGATCCCAGTAACTAATATCTGCTATCAGTGATCCCGGTAACTAATATCCGCAATCAGTGATCCCGGTAACTAATATCTGCAATCGGTGATCCCAGAAACTAATATCCGCAATCGGTGATCCCGGTAACTAATATCCGCTGTGATCCCGGTAACTAATATCCGCAATCGGTGATCCCAGTAACTAATATCTGCAATCAGTAATCCCGGTAACTAATATCCGCAATCGGTGATCCCAGTAACTAATATCCGCAGTGATCCCGGTAACTAATATCCGCAATCGGTGATCCCAGTAACTAATATCCGTAGTGATCCCGGTAACTAATATCCGCAATCGTTGATCCCGGTAACTAATATCCGCAATCAGTGATCCCGGTAACAAATATCCGCAGTGATCCCGGTAACTAATATCCGCAATCCGTGATCCCAGTAACTAATATCTGCAATCAGTGATCGCGGTAACTAATATCCGCAGTGATCCCGGTAACTAATATCTGCAATCAGTGATCCCGGTAACTAATATCTGCAATCGGTGATCCCGGTAACTAATATCTGCAATCAGTGATCCCAGTAACTAATATCTGCAATCGGTGATCCCGGTAACTAATATCTGCAATCCGTGATCCCAGTGACTAATATCTGCAATCGGTGATCCCGGTAACTAATATCCGCAGTGATCCCGGTAACTAATATTCGCAATCGATAATCCCGGTAACTAATATCTGCAATCAGTGATCCCAGTAACTAATATCCGCAATCGGTGATCCCGGTAACTAATATCCGCAATCAGTGATCGCGGTATCTAATATTCACAATCGGTGATCCCGGTAACTAACATCTGCAATCAGTGATCGCAGAAACTAATATCCGCAATCGGTAATCCCAGCAACTAATATCTGCAATCAGTGATCCCGGTAACTAATATCCGCAATCGGTGATCCCGGTAGCTAATATCCGGAATCGGTGATCCCGGTAACTAATATCCGCAGTGATCCTGGTAACTAATATCCGCAATCGGTGATCCCAGTAACTAATATACGCTGTGATACCGGTAACTAATATCCGCAATCGGTGGTCCCAGTGACTAATATCTGCTATCAGTGATCCCGGTAACTAAAATCTGCAATCGGTGATCCCGGTAACTAATATCCTCAATCAGTGATCCCAGTAACTAATATCCGCAATCGGTGATCCCGGTAGCTAATATCCGGAATCGGTGATCCCGGTAACTAATATCCGCAGTGGTCCTGGTAACTAATATCCGCAATCAGTGATCGCGGTATCTAATATTCACAATCGGTGATCCCGGTAACTAACATCTGCAATCAGTGATCGCAGAAACTAATATCCGCAATCGGTAATCCCAGCAACTAATATCTGCAATCAGTGATCCCGGTAACTAATATCCGCAATCGGTGATCCCGGTAGCTAATATCCGGAATCGGTGATCCCGGTAACTAATATCCGCAGTGATCCTGGTAACTAATATCCGCAATCGGTGATCCCAGTAACTAATATACGCTGTGATACCGGTAACTAATATCCGCAATCGGTGATCCCGGTAACTAATATCTGCAATCCGTGATGCCGGTAACTAATATCTGCAATCAGTGATCCCGGTAACTAATATCTGCAATCAATGATGCCAGTAACTAATATCCGCAATCGGTGATCCCGGTAACTAATATCCGAAATCAATGATCCCGGTAACTAATATCCGCAATCGGTGATCCCAGAAACTAATATCCGCAATCGGTGATCCCGGTAACTAATATCCACAATCGGTGATCCCGGTAACTAATATCCGCTGTGATCCCGGTAACTAATATCAGCAATCGGTGATCCCAGTAACTAATATCTGCTATCAGTGATCCCGGTAACTAATATCTGCAATCGGTGATCCTGGTAACTAATATCCTCAATCGGTGATCCCAGTAACTAATATCCGCAGTGAAACCGGTAACTAATATCCGCAATCGGTGATCCCAGTAATTAATATCCGCACTGATCCCGGTCACTAATATCCGCAATCGGTGATCCCGGTAACTAATATCTGCAATCAGTGATCCCAGTGACTAATATCCGCAGTGATCCCGGTAACTAATATCCGCAATCAGTGATCGCGGTAACAAATATCCGCAGTGATCCCGGTAACTAATATCCACAATCCGTGATCCTAGTAACTAATATCTGCAATCAGTGATCGCGGTAACTAATATCCGCAGATTTCCCGGTAACTAATATCCGCAATCAGTGATCCCGGTAACTAATATCTGCAATCAGTGATCCCAGTAACTCATATCCGCAATCGGTGATCCCGGTAACTAATTTCCGCAATCGGTGATCCCAGAAACTAATATCCGCAATCGGTGATCCTGGTAACTAATATCCGCAATCGGTGATCCCAGTAACTAATATCCGCTGTGATCCCAGTAACTAATATCCGCAATTGGTGATCCTAGTAACTAATATCTGCTATCAGTGATCCCGGTAACTAAAATCTGCAATCGGTGATCCCGGTAACTAATATCCGCAATCGGTGATCCCAGTAACTAATATCCGCAGTGATCCCGGTTACTAATATCCGCAATCGGTGATCCCAGTAACTAATATCCGCAGTGATCCCGGTAACTAATATCCGCAATCGTTGATCCCGGTAACTAATATCCGCAATCAGTGATCCCGGTAACAAATATCCGCAGTGATCCCGGTAACTAATATCCGCAATCCGTGATCCCAGTAACTAATATCTGCAATCAGTGATCCCGGTAACTAATATCTGCAATCGGTGATCCCGGTAACTAATATCTGCAATCAGTGATCCCAGTGACTAATATCCGCAGTGATCCCAGTAACTAATATCTGCAATCAGTGATCCCAGTAACTAATATATGCAATCGGTGATCCCGGTAACTAATATCTGCAATCCGTGATCTCAGTGACTAATATCTGCAATCGGTGATCCCGGTAACTAATATCCGCAGTGATCCCGGTAACTAATATTCGCAATCGGTGATCCCGGTAACTAACATCTGCAATCAGTGATCCCAGTAACTAATATCCGCAATCTGTGATCGCAGAAACTAATATCCGCAATCGGTAATCCCAGTAACTAATATCCGGAATCGGTGATCCCGGTTACTAATATCCGCAGCGATCCTGGTAACTAATATCCGCAATCGGTGATCCCGGTAACTGATATCCGCAATCGGTGATCCTGGTAACTAATTTCCGCAATCGGTGATGCCAAAAATTAATATCCGCAATCGCCGATCCCGGTAACTAATATCCGCAATCGGTGCTCCCGGTAACTAATATCCGCAGTGATCCCGGTAACTAATATCCGCAATCGGTGATCCCGGTAACTAATATCTGCAATCAGTGATCCCGGTAACTAATATCCGCAATCGGTGATCCCGGTAACTAATATCCGAAATCAATGATCCCGGTAACTAATATCCGAAATCAATGATCCCGGTAACTAATATCCGAAATCAATGATCCCGGTAACTAATATCCGCAATCGGTGATCCCAGAAACTAATATTCGCAATCGGTGATCCCGGTAACTAATATATGCAATCAGTAATCCCGGTAACTAATATCCGCAATCGGTGATCCCAGTAACTAATATCTGCAATCAGTGATCCCGGTAACTAATATCTGCAATCGGTGATCCCGGTAACTAATATCCGCAATCGGTGGTCCCGGTAACTAATATCTGCAATCAGTGATCCCGGTAACTAATATCCGCAATCAGTGATCCCGGTAACTAATATCTGCAATCAGTGATCCCGGTAACTAATATCGCAGTGATCCCGGAAAATAATATCCACCGTGATTCCGGTAACAATATCCGCAATCGGTGATCCCAGTAACTAATATCCGCAATCGGTGATCCCAGTAACTCATATCTGCAATAAGTGATCCCAGTAACTAATATCCGCAATCAGTGATCCCGGTAAATAATATCTGCAATCGGTGATCCCGGTAACTAATATCTGCAATCAGTAATCCCGGTAACTAATATACGCAATCGGTGATCCCAGTAACTAATATCCGCAATCAGTGATCCCGGTAACTAATATCCGCAATCAGTGATCCCGGTAACTAATATCTGCAATCGGTGATCACGGAAACTAATACCTGCTGTGATCACGGTAACTAATATCCGCAATCAGTGATCCTGGAAACTAATATCCGCAATCGGTGATCCCGGTAACTAATATCTGTAATCAGTGATCCCGGTAACTAATATCTGCAATCAGTGAACCCGGTAACTAATATCCGCAGTGATCCCGGTAACTAATATCTGCAATCAGTGATCCCGGTAACTAATATCCGCAATGATCACGCTAACTAATGTCCACAATCGGTGATCCTGGAAACTAATATCCGCAGCGATCCCGGTAACTAATATCTGCAATCGGTGATCCCAGAAACTAATATCCGCAATCGGCGATCCCGGTAACTAATGTCCGCAATCGGTGATCCCGGTAACTAATATCTGCTATCAGTGATCCCGGTAACTAATATCTGCAATCGGTGATCCCGGAAACTAATATCCTCAATCGGTGATCCCGGAAACTAATATCCTAAATCAGTGATCCCAGTAACTAATATCCGCAGTGATCCCGGTAACTAATATCCGCAATCGATGATCCCAGAAACTAATATCGGCAATCGGTGATCCCGGTAACTAATATCCACAATCGGTGATCCCAGTAACTAATATCTGCTATCAGTGATCCGGGTAATTCTTATCTGCAATCGGTGATCCCGGTAACTAATATCTGCTATCAGTGATCCCGGTAACTAATATCCTCAATCGGTGATCCCAGTAACTAATATCCGCAGTGATCCCGGTAACTAATATCTGCAATCGGTGATCCCAGTAACTAATATCTGCAATCGGTGATCCCGGTAACAAATATCCATTATCTGTGATCCCGGTAACTAATATCCGCAGTGATCCCAGTAACTAATATCTGCAATCAGTGATCCCAGTAACTAATATCTGCAATCGGTGATCCCAGTAACTAATATCTTCAATCAGCGATCTCGGTAACTAATATCTGCAATCGATGATCCCAGTAACTAATATCCGCAATCGGTGATCCCGGTAAATAATATCCGCAATCGGTGATCCCGGTAACTAATATCCGCAATCGGTGATCCCAGTCACTAATATCCGCAATCAGTGATCCCGCTAACTAATATCTGTAATCGGTGATCCCGGTAAATAATATCCGCAATCGGTGATCCCAGTAAGTAATATCTGCAATCAATGATCTCGGTAACTAATATCTGCAATCAATGATCCCACTAACTAATATCCGAAATCGGTGATCCCGGTAACTAATAGCTGCAGTGATCCCGGTAACTAATATCCGCAATCGGTGATCCCAGTAACTAATATCCGCAATCGGTGATCCCGGTAACTAATATCCGCAGTGATCCCGGTAACTAATATCTGCAATCGGTGATCCGGGTAACTAATATCCGCAATCGGTGATCCCGGTAACTAATATCCGCAGTGATCCCGGTAACTAATATCCGCAATCGGTGATCCCGGATAACTAATATCCGCAGTGATCCCGGTAACTAATATCCGCAAACGGTGATCCTGGTAACTAATATCCGCAATCAGTGATCCCGGTAACTAATATCCGCAATCAGTGATCCCGGTAAATAATATCCGCAGTGATCCCGATAAATAATATCCGCAATCGTTGATCCCGGAAACTAATATCTGCAATCAGTAATCCCGGTAACTAATATCCGCTGTGATCCCAGTAACTAATATCCACAATCAGTGATCACAGTAACTAATATCTGCAATCAGTAATCCCGGTAACTAATATCCGCAATCAGTGATCCCAGTAACTAATATCTGCAATCAGTGATCTCGGTAACTAATATCTGCAATCAGTGATCCCGGTAACTAATATCCGCAATCGGTGATCCCGGTAACTAATATCTGCAATCAGTAATCCCGGTAACTAATATCAGCAATCGGTGATCCCAGTAACTAATATCTGCAATCAGTGATCCCGGTAACTAATATCTGCAATCGGTGATCCCGGTAACTAATATCCGCAATCGGTGGTCCCGGTAACTAATATCTGCAATCAGTGATCCCGGTAACTAATATCCGCAATCAGTGATCCCGGTAACTAATATCTGCAATCAGTGATCCCGGTAACTAATATCGCAGTGATCCCGGAAAATAATATCCACCGTGATTCCGGTAACAATATCCGCAATCGGTGATCCCAGTAACTAATATCCGCAATCGGTGATCCCAGTAACTCATATCTGCAATAAGTGATCCCAGTAACTAATATCCGCAATCAGTGATCCCGGTAAATAATATCTGCAATCGGTGATCCCGGTAACTAATATCTGCAATCAGTAATCCCGGTAACTAATATACGCAATCGGTGATCCCAGTAACTAATATCCGCAGTGATCCCGGTAACTAATATCTGCAATCGGTGATCCCGGTAACTAATATCCGCAATCGGTGATCCCGGTAACTAATATCCACAGTGATACCGGTAACTAATATCCGCAATCGGTGATCCTGGTAACTAATAGCTGCAGTGATCCCGGTAACTAATATCCGCAATCAGTGATCCCGGTAACTAATATCCGCAGTGATCCCGGTAAATAATATCCGCAATCGTTGATCCCGGAAACTAATATCTGCAATCAGTGATCCCGGTAACTAATATCCGCAGTGATCCCGGTAACTAATATCTGCAATCGTTGATCCCGGTAACTAATATCCGCAATCGGTGATCCCAGTAACTAATATCCGCAATCGGTGATCCCGGTAACTAATATCCGCAGTGATCCCAGTAACTAATATCCGCAATCGGTGATCCCGGTAACTAATATCCGCAATCGGTGATCCCGGTAACTAATATCCGCAGTGATCCCGGTAACTAATATCCGCAATCGGTGATCCCGGTAACTAATATCCACAATCGGTGATCCCAGCAACTAATATCTGCTATCAGTGATCCCGGTAACTAATATCCACAATCAGTGATCCCGGTAACTGATATCTGCAATCGGTGATCCCAGTAACTAATATCCGCAATCGGTGATACCGGTAATTAATATCAGTGATCCCAGTAACTAATATCTGCAGTGATCCTGGTAACTAATACCCGCATTCGGTGATCCCAGTAACTAATATCTGCAGTTATCCTGGTAACTAACATCTGCAATCAGTGATACCGGTAACTAATATCTGCAATCAGTGATCCCAGTAACTAACATCAGTGATCCCAGTAACTAATATCTGCAATCAGTGATCCCGGTAACTAATATCTGCAATCAGTGATCCCGGTAACTAATATCTGCAATCGGTGATCCCAGTAACTAATATCAGTGATCCCAGTAACTAATATCTGCAGTGATCCCGGTAACTAATATCCGCATTCGGTGATCCCGGTAACTAATATCAGTGATCCCAGTAACTAATATCTGCAGTGATCCCGGTAACTAATATCCGCATTCGGTGATCCAGGTAACTAATATCAGTGATCCCAGTGACTAATATCTGCAATCAGTGATCCCGGTAACTAATATCCGCAGTGATCCCGGTAACTAATATCCGCAATCGGTGATCCAGGTAACTAATATCAGTGATCCCAGTAACTAATATCTGCAATCAGTGATCCTCTGTAACTAATACCAGCTATCGATGAACCCGGTAACTAATATCGGCAATCAGTGATCCCGGTAACTAATACCGGCTATCGGTGAACCCGGTAACTAATATCGGCAATCAGTGATCCCGGTAAGTAATATCCGCAGTGATCCCGGTAACTAATATCTGCAATCAGAATTCTCATTAACGTCTGGGGTTTGCTGTTAACGCAGACATGGGATCTGAGTGGGGTAATAGTGTGAAATGTGGTGGAGATGCGTTTACATCATGGATATCGCATTATAATTTTACTGCCGGGTGTTGCATCTACAATGCGTGCATGTGGCCGTGATGTGGACTCGCGTAATGTGATTTCACTGCAACTATTTAAAGGACTAACGCACAGGTGGAATATTGAGGAGTTGGATGAATTGCGTAAGAGAAAGAGTTTGAGATGAAGTGAGGAGGATCAAAGGCTGAGGCAGTGATGGATGCGTAGTTTTGGTTTCCATATTTACGAAAGGATATACTTGTTTTGGAGGCAGTTCAGAGAAGGTTCACTCGGTTGATTCCGGGGATGAGGGGGTTGACTTCTGAAGAAAGGTTGAGGAGGTTGGGCCTCTCCTCATTGGAATTCAGAAGAATGAGAGGTGATCTTATCGAAACGTATAAGATTATGAGGGGGCTTGACAAGGTGGATGCAGAGAGGATGTTTCCACTGATGGGGAGACTAGAACTAGGGGGCATGGTCTTAGAATAAGGGGCCGCCCATTTAAAACTGAGATGAGGAGGAATTTCTTCTCTCAGAGGGTTGTAAATCTGTGGAATTCGCTGCCTCAGAGAGCTGTGGAAGCTGGGACATTGAATAAATTTAAGACAGAAATAGACAGTTTCTTAACTGATAAGGGAATAAGGGTTTATGGGGAGTGGACAGGGAAGTGGAGCTGAGTCCATGATCGGATCAGCCATGATCGTATTAAATGGTGGAGCAGGCTCGAGGGGCCGTATGGCCTACTCCTGCTCCTATTTCTTATGTTCTTATGTGCAGTGAGGGTGGGGATGGAGGTCCTGTTCCCCAGTAATAGGAAGATAAAAACCTATTGCAAATGTGTGGCTGGAGGTGAGCTGCAGGAGTGATGTGCTCAGGACAGGGATTCAGTGCAGGCAGTGGTTCAATGACCTAACCAGGTGAGGAAAGATGCGCAGCGTTGCACATTCACCTGTATTCTGCTGTGCACCCACTCCTTCACTCTGCCTCATGAAGCCTACTCCACCACAACACTCCTCACGCCCACTTAAGCTTCAGCACTGACCACCGTTCCATTTTAATACACTTCCTCATCTCCCTCTTCCTCCATCCACCACTGCCACTCAGCCCTATCCTTGTGCAATGTGATGCCACCTGATGCTTGAAATGGCAGTGCCAATGTGCCCGTAAATACTGACAATGCCAATGGTATATAAGAACATAAGAAATAGGAGCAGGAGTAGCCCATTTGGCCCCTTGAGCCTGCTCCACCATTCAATAAGATCCTGGCTGATCCAATCATGGACTAAACTCCACTTCCCTGCACGCTCCCCATAACCCTTCACTCCCTTATCGCTCAAAAATCTGTCTATCTCCACCTTAAATAATTCAATGACCCAGCCTCCACAGCTCTCTGGGGCAGAGAATTCCAAAGATTCACCAGAAGAAATTCCTCCTCATCTCCATTTTAAATGGGTGACCCTTATTCTGAAACTATGTTCCCTCATTCTAGATTCCCCCACAAGGGGAAACATCCTCTCTGCATCTACCCTGTCAAGCCCTCTTGGAATCTTACGTTTCAATAAGATCACCTCTAAGTCTTCTAAACTCCAATGTGTATAGGCCCAACCTGCTCAACCTATCTTCATTTGACAACCCCCTCAACTCAGGAAGCAACGTAGTGAACTTTATCTGAACAGCCTCCAATGCTAGTATATCCTTCCTTAAATAAGGAGACCAAAACTGTATTGGTGCGGCCTCACCAACACCCTGTACAGTTGCAGCAGGACCTCCCTTTTATACTCCAGCCCCCTTGCAATGGATCTGCCCGATAGTCACCCTCACCGATTGCACTGCACCCAGCGGATCCACACACACCTTACACACACTCATAAGTCTGTCTTCTGCAGGAGAGGAACACAAGAAATAGAAGGAATGGGCCATTCGGCCCCTCAAGCCGCTCCACCATTCAAAAAGATCATGGCCGATCATCGACCTCAACTCCACCTTCCTGCACTGTGCCCATATACCTTTCTAAGGGGGTATTGTATCGTAAGGGGATAAAATTCGCTTATGTGCATGTAAAGCTCGCTTATAAAACTCACTTACAAATGGGTTTTAAAATGGAGAAAGGCTAAAAAGCAAAGCGTGCTGGTAAATGAAACATAAGTCACCAACAATGTGTTGCCCCCTAGCACAGACTGATAGAAGATTGAAGCAATACATTCAGGACAGAACAACACTTGCCAAGGGCAGTAGAGAGTAAGCTGACTGGGAACATAGATTATAGCAGCATGGGGACGGGATGGGATTGACTGGTGGTTTTGACTAGAGTTCTTGGGAGAGGGATAAAGCACTACCCTGGGAAACAAGGTTAATCAACACGTCATGAGGAACTGAGACATCACTGAACAACCATAGGCTGTCCTTGGAATCGAGGAAGACTTGCTTCCATTCTAAAAATAAGTCCCTGGGTGGCTGAACAATCCAATACGAGAACCACAGTCCCTGTCACAGGTGGGACAGACAGTGGTTGGGGGAAGGGGAGGGTGGGACAGGTTTGCCGCACGCTCCTTCCGCTGCCTGCGCTTGGTTTCTGCATGCTCTCGGCGACGAGACTCGAGGTGCTCAGCGCCCTCCCGGATGCACTTCCTCCACTTAGGGTGGTCTTTGGCCAGGGACTCCCAGGTGTCGGTGGGGATGTTGCACTTTATCAGGGAGGCTTTGAGGGTGTCCCTGTAACGTTTCCTCTGCCCACCTTTGGCTCGCTTGCAGTGAAGGAGTTCTGAGTAGAGCGCTTGCTTTGGGAATCTCGTGTCTGGCATGTGAACAATGTGGCCTGCCCAGCGGGGCTGATCGAGTGTGAGCAACATTGAACAACACATTCCATAAGACTGACAGGTGATGGGAGATGGACAGGTGGGGGGAACCAATCAGAGCCAGTCTGATAAAGGTCAATGAATCAATGTAATTTCACTGATAGCAGTCGGCCAATCAGTGGTTCTATAGCAGGATCACACAGCTCAGAAAATGTACAACTGTGATGTAGAAACCTTTGTTCTTAGAAAGTTCATCCGTGAACCCTTCTCTCCTGCATGCTTGAATAAAAAACGATTGAACAGTGGTTTGGTCTGAGTGGTTCCGTGGTCGCTCTCAGGGCGGGGATACGGGTGAGTGTCGATTCCTTATATCAGGGAGTCCGCCTTCAGGAAGAGAAGTATTTTTACCCCAACACCTTGATTCCCTTTGTTCCCCCAAAATTATTGACCTCTAGAAAAGGAAAGCACAAAATGCAAGGGAATGGGAGAGGAGAGGAGTCAAGCCACCACCGATTGTGGAGAGGACTCGAGGCGGGCCCAGCACCGATTGTGGAGAGGACTCGAGGCGGCTCAGCACCGATTGTGGAGAGGACTCGAGGCGGGTCAGCACCGATTGTGGAGAGGACTCGAGGCGGCCCAGCACCGATTGTGGAGAGGACTCGAGGTGGGCCAGCACCGATTGTGGAGAGGACTCGAGGCGGCCCAGCACCGATTGTGGAGAGGACTCGAGGCGGGCCAGCACCGATTGTGGAGAGGACTCGAGGCGGCCCAGCACCGATTGTGGAGGGGACTCGAGGCGGGCCAGCACCGATTGTGGAGAGGACTCGAGGTGGGCCAGCACCGATTGTGGAGAGGACTCGAGGCAGGCCAGCACCGATTGTGGAGGGGACTCGAGGCGGGCCACCACCGATTGTGGAGGGGACTCGAGGCGGGCCAGCACCGATTGTGGAGAGGACTCAAGGCGGGTCAGCACCGATTGTGGAGAGGACTCGAGGTGGGCCAGCACCGATTGTGGAGAGGACTCGAGGCGGCCCAGCACCGATTGTGGAGAGGACTCGAGGCGGCCCAGCACCGATTGTGGAGAGGGCTCGAGGCGGACCAGCACCGATTGTGGAGAGGACTCGAGGCGGCCCAGCACCGATTGTGGAGAGGACTCGAGGCGGCCCAGCACCGATTGTGGAGAGGACTCGAGGCGGGCCAGCACCGATTGTGGAGAGGACTCGAGGCGGCCCAGCACCGATTGTGGAGAGGACTCGAGGCGGCCCAGCACCGATTGTGGAGAGGACTCGAGGCGGCCCAGCACCGATTGTGGAGAGGATTCGAGGCGGGCCAGCACCGATTGTTGAGTTGACATCTGCAGAGGTCGAGGCCCTGGGGAAAGGAAGCATCTCGGTATTCCTGAGCATTGGAGATAGCGAGACTGAGACATCGCTGCTGCATGGTGACAGCATCAAATATCTCCGACCCACATCTTGAACCAGACCTCATCATGTAGATTTGATTTTAGCACCGAATGAAATATGGTCACCTTATCTCGGTCCATTTTTTCTCTTTTCTTGAGATTGAACCTAACCATGAAGTATATATAAGTGTTGAGAAGGAAGCAGAAAGCCTCATTGGGACTGGCCACACACACTTGATCCCTCTACAAAATCACGTTCAAAGCTGTGCTGTGAACAATTCAATTTCCCCTCGGCCTTTCACATACGTTGGAAAACGAGCCAAAGGTGGGCAGAGGAAACGTTACAGGGACACCCTCAAAGCCTCCCTGATAAAGTGCAACATTCCCACTGACACCTGGGAGTCCCTGGCCAAAGACCGCCCTAAGTGGAGCAAGTGCATCCGGGAGGGCGCTGAGCACCTCGAGTCTCATCGCCGGAGCATGCAGAAACCAAGCGCAGGCAGCGGAAGGAGCGTGCGGCAAACCAGTCCCACCCTCCCCTTCCCTCAACCACTGTCTGTCCCACCTGTGACAGGGACTGTGGTTCCCGTATCGGACTGTTCAGCCACCTAAGGACTCATTTTAAGAGTGGAAGCAAGTCTTCCTCGATTCCGAGGGACTGCCTGTGATGATGATGACTCCCGTGTGAAGGAACATCGTGTCCGGTGTACAGAGTCCCGAGACTTGTCCTCAGCTTCCGGGGATGGTCCTGCCCCGTTAGACTTTCCTGCCGACCTTCCTTGCTCCCTCCGAGGGTGGTGAAGGAGGGCTGATCATCTTGGTGCTGCCACTGTGGGGATCGCTTCCTCCTGCTCCGACACCTGGTGGCTCTGCTGGTGTGACTGTGTGGTGCCCTCTGATTCCAGTGCCTGATGCCCGCGAGCTCACCGGGCGACAGGATGGCTCCCCCTTTGTTTCACACACGGACGAGGCGGGCAGATGTGAGGCAAATAAACCCTGCTCAAAGCGCACTGGTACCCAGATTGTGCGCCGGCAGAGTCTGAACCGACAGCTCCATTTAACGAGGCCGTCTCACTGCGCAGACCTTGCTTAAAGTGGCAGCGTACTCGGGGGGCGACACTGCTCCTTTTTACAGCCCCGTTCCGCAACGGGGTTTTATCCCGAGGGAGGGGGACACTCGTGTGTGCAGGGAAATTACCCCGGAGGTTTGGGGTGTACTGCCCCGCCCCTCACCGCCCCGCCCCCTCACTGCTCCGCCCCGCCCCCGGCCGGCCCTTCGCTGCACCGCCCCGCCCCCGCCCCCTCACCTGGTGGCCCAGCGGCCCGCCACGTTAATGCAAGGGGAGGAGTGTTATAGTGGGTCAGCGTATGCAGAACATCGTGTAACGCTGGACTCAGCTCCGCGTTACCGCCCTGGGACCCGCCCCCAAAGGCAGATGAGCGCCGGCGACAGCCAACCGCACCCTCTGAGGGGCACGGCCCAATTCCCCCCTCCGAGAGGCACGGCCCAATTCCCCCCTCTCCGAGGGGCACGGCCCAATTCCCCCCTACTGAGGGGCACGGCCCAATTCCCCCCCCTCTGAGGGGCACGGCCCAATTCCCCCCTACTGAGGGGCACGGCCCAATTCCCCCCCCTCTGAGGGGCACGGCCCAATTCCCCCCCCTCTGAGGGGCACGGCCCAATTCCCCCCCCTCTGAGGGGCACGGCCCAATTCCCCCCTACTGAGGGGCACGGCCCAATTCCCCCCCCTCGAGAGGCACGGCCCAATTCCCCCCTACTGAGGGGCACGGCCCAATTCCCCCCCCTCGAGAGGCACGGCCCAATTCCCCCCTACTGAGGGGCACGGCCCAATTCCCCCCCCTCGAGAGGCACGGCCCAATTCCCCCCTACTGTGGGGCACGGCCCAATTTCCCCCCCTCCAAGGGGCACGGCCCAATTCCCCCCCCCTCGAGAGGCACGGCCCAATTCCCCCCTACTGTGGGGCACGGCCCAATTCCCCCCCCTCTGAGGGGCACGGTCCAATTCCCCCCTACTGAGGGGCACGGTCCAATTCCCCCCTACTGAGGGGCACGGCCCAATTTCCCCCCCTCCAAGGGGCACGGCCCAATTCCCTCCCCTCCGAGGGGCACGGCCGAATTCCCCCCCCTCCGAGGGGCATGGCCCAATTCTCCCCTCTCCGCAGTGCACGGCCCAATTCCCTCCCCTCCAAGGGGCATGGCCCAATTCTCCCCTCTCCAAGGGGCACGGCCCAATTCCCCCCTCTCCGCGGTGCACGGCCCAATTCCCTCCCCTCCGAGGGGCACGGCCCAATTCCCTCCCCTCCGAGGGGCACGGCCCAATTCCCTCCCCTCCGAGGGGCACTGCACAGTTCCCTCCCCTCCGAGGGGCACGGCCCAATTCCCTCCCCTCCGAGGGTCACGGCCCAGTTCCCTCCCCTCCGAGGGTCACGGCCCAATTCCTTCCCCTCCGAGGGGCACGGCCCAATTCCCCCCTCTCCGAGGGGCACGGCCCAATTCCCCCCTCTCCGAGGGGTACGGCCCAATTCCCCCCTCTCTGAGGGGCACGGCCCAATTCCCTCCCCTCCGAGGGGCACGGCCCAATTCCCTCCCCTCCGAGGGGCATGGCCCAATTCCCTTATCTCCGAGGGGCATGGCCCAATTCCCTTATCTCCGAGGGGCACGGCCCAATTCCCTCCCCTCCGAGCGGCACGGCCCAATTCCCTCCCCTCCGAGGGGCACGGCCCAATTCCCCCCTCTCCGAGGGACACGGCCCAATTCCGTGCCAGCTGCAGGGAGTCCCGGCCCCAGAAGGTTATTGCCCACAATCGGGGAGAAGGACAATTTTGAGACCCCAGTGTGTGGACCAGAGTAACAGGCTGGTATCTAGACCACAGAGACACAGGCTGGTGTCTAGACCACAGAGACACAGGCTGGTGTCTAGACCACAGAGACACAGGCTGGTGTCTAGACCACAGAGACACAGGCTGGTGTCTGGACCACAGAGACACAGGCTGGTGTCTAGATCACAGAGACACAGGCTGGTGTCTGGATCACAGAGACACAGGCTGGTGTCTGGACCACAGGGACACAGACTGGTGTCTAGACCACAGGGACACAGACTGGTGTCTGGACCACAGGGACACAGGCTGGTGTCTTGACCACAGGGACACAGGCTGGTGTTCGGACCACAGGGACACAGACTGGTGTCTAGACCACAGAGACTCAGGCTGGTGTCTGGACCACAGAGATACACCCAGTGGGAGACGGGCTTTCAAAGCTCATGATACTTAAGATTTCGGGAGACAATGACACAGGTATTCGTGACTGGTTTATCAGTGGATTTATTCCTGTTTCTTTAATGACAGCCACACCCTGAGCCAGGGCCACCCGCTGATTCTGCAGGCTTCATGTTTTGCCAATTCTCCGCCGAGTTGTTGTATCCTCGGGGGTTGTTGAAGATGTTTCCACCGAGAGCTCAGGGGAGCTGTTCGCGATCACCTCGCTTTCCACGGGCTTCCTCTGCAGGATGGCCTGGAAGTCCTGAAGCGATAAAACAGACAGAGAATTAGTGACGCCCACCAAGCTCATGGTCTACAGGGCTGTAGTAATACCCGCCCTCCTGTATGGCTCAGAGACATGGACCATGTACAGTAGACACCTCAAGTCGCTGGAGAAATACCACCAACGATGTCTCCGCAAGATCCTACAAATCCCCTGGGAGGACAGTCGCACCAACTCCTGTGCAATGTGGGAAATCAAGGAGGCTTCCAGTGTCCCTGACTATTACATGTGCAGGAAGTGTGTCCAGCTGCAGCTCCTCTGGAGCATCCGCGATGCTGAGGATGTCGTGAATAGCACATTTAGAGGGTTGGTCACACCGCAGGTAAAGGTTTCAAAGGCAGATAGGGAATGGGTGCCCATCAGGCAGAGCAGTGGAAGGAAGGTAGTGCAGGGGTCCCCTGCGGTTATCCCCCTCCAAAACAAATACACCACCTTGCGTGCTGCTGGGGGAGATGGCCTATCAGGGGGGAGCAGCAGCAGCCAAGTTCATGGCACTGGGGGTGGCTCTGCTGCACAGGAGGGCAAGAAAAGAGTGGGAGAGCGATAGGGATAGGGGATTCTATTGTAAGGGGAATAGATAGATGTTTCTGTGGCTGCAAACGAGACTCCAGGATGGTATGTTGCCTCCCTGGTGCAAGGGTCAAGGATGTCTCGGAGTGGCTGTAGCGCATTCTGGAGGGGGAGGGTGAACAGCCAGCTGTCGTGGTGCATATGGTACCAACGATATAGGTAAAAAATGGGATGAGGTCCTACAAGCTGAATTTAGGGAGCTAGGAGTTAAATTAAAAAGTAGGACCTCAAAGGTACTAATCTCAGGATTGCTACCAGTGCCACGTGCTAGTCAGAGTAGGAATCACAGGATAGCGCAAATGAATACGTGGCTTGAGCAGTAGTGCAGAAGGGAGGGATTCAAATTCCTGGGACATTGGAACCTGTTCTGGGGGAGGTGGGACCAGTACAAACCGGACGGTCTGCACCTGGGCAGGACCAGAACCAATGTCCCAGGGGGAGTGTTTGCTAGTGCTGTTGGGGAGGGATTAAACTAATATGGTAGGGGGATGGGAATCTATGCAGGGGGACAGAGGGAAGTAAAAAGGGGGCAGAAGCAAAAGGTAGGAAGGAGAAAAGCAAGAGTGAAGGGCAGAGAAATCAAGGGCAAAAATGAACAAGGGTCACAATAAAACATCATTCTAAAAGAGTGTTAACAAAACAAACCTGAAGGTTCCGAGTCTCATTGCAAGGAGCATTCGTAATAAGGTGGACGCATTAACTGCGCAGATAGCTGTTATCAATCAACCACAGACAGTCCCTCGGAATCGAGGAGGACTTGCTTCCACTCCCAAAGTGAGTTCTTTGATGGCTGAACAGCCCGATACGAGAGCCACAGACCCTGTTACAGGTGGGACAGACATTCGTCGGGGGAAGAGGTCTGTGGGGCTGGTTTGCCGCGCGCTCCTTCCGCTGTCTGCGCCTGGCCTCTCCATGCTCCTTGCGTTGAGCCTCGAAGAGCTCAACATCCTCCCGGATGCACTTTCTCCACCTCGGGCGGTCTGCGGCCAGGGTCTCCCAGGTGTCAGTGGTGATGTCGCACTTTACCAGGGAGGCTTTGAGGGTGTCCTTATAACGTTTCCGCTGTCCTCTCTTGGCTCGTTTACCATGAAGGAGCTCCACATAAAGCATTTGCTTAGGGAGTCTCGTATCTGGCATGTGAACTATGTGGCCTGCCCAGCGAAGCTGATCGAGTGTAGTCAGTGCTTCAATGCTGGGGATGTTGGCCTGGTTGAGACACTGATGTTGGTGCGTCTGTCCTTCCAGGGGATTTGCAGGATCTTGCGGAGACATCGTTGGTGATATATCTCCAGCGACTTGAGGTGCCTTCTATACATCGTCCATGCCTCTAATCCATACAGGAGAGCGGGTATTAATACAACCTTGTAGACCATGAGTTTGGTGGTAGATTTGAGGGCCTGGTCTTCAAACACTCTTTTTCTCAGACGCCCGAAGGCTGCGCTGGCACACTGGAGGCGTTGCTGAATCTCGACATCAATGTCTGC
Source organism: Pristiophorus japonicus (assembly GCF_044704955.1). Taxonomy (NCBI): domain Eukaryota; kingdom Metazoa; phylum Chordata; class Chondrichthyes; family Pristiophoridae; genus Pristiophorus; species Pristiophorus japonicus. The sequence goes on from NW_027254911.1 coordinate 114,506, forward strand.
CCTTTGTTGATAAGAGGCTCCCGAGACATGATCTTTGCAGCGCGCCAGTTGCAGGAAAAATGCAGGGAGCAGCCTTATACATGGCCCTTCTCGATCTTACAAAGGCCTTTGACACTGTCAACTGTGAGGGTCTATGAAGCATCCTCCTCCGCTTCGGATGCCCCCAAAAGTTTGTCAACATCCTTCGCCTGCTTCACGACGACATGCAGGCCGTGATCCTTACCAATGGATCCATTACAGACCCAATCCACGTCCGGACCGGGGTCAAACAGGGCTGCGTCATCACTCCAACCCTCTTCTCAATCTCCCTCGCCACCATGCTCCACCTCACAGTAAACAAGCTCCCCGCTGGAGTGGAATTAAACTACAGAACCAGTGGGAACCTGTTTAACCTACGTCTTCTCCAGGCCAGGTCCAAGACCACCCCAACCTCTGTCGTTGAGCTGCAGTATGCGGATGACGCCTGTGTCTGTGCACATTCAGAGGCTGAACTCCAGGATATAGTCAATGTATTCACTGAGGCATATGAAAGCATGGGCCTTACGCTTAACCTCCGTAAGACAAAGGTCCTCCACCAGCCTATCACCGCCTCACAGCACTGTCCTCCAATCATCAAGATCCACGACGCGGCCCTGGACAATGTGGACCATTTCCCATATCTCGGGAGCCTCTTATAGCTGTTATTGGATATGATGTCATTGGGATTACGGAAACATGGCTCCAGGGTAACCAAGGATAGGAACTCAACATCCAGGGGTATTCAATATTCAGGAAGGATAGACAGGAAGGAAAAGGAGGTGGGGTAACGTTAATGGTTAAAGAGGAGATTAACGCAACAGTAAGGAAGGATATTAGCCTGGATGATGTGGAATCGGTATGGGTAGAGCTGCGAAACACCAAAGAGCAGAAAACGTAGGTGGGAGTTGTGTACAGACCACCAAACAGTAGTAGGGAGGTTGGGGATGGCATCAAACAGGAAATTAGGGATGCATGCAATAAGGGTACGGCAGTTATCATGGGTGACTTTAATCTACATATAGATTGGGCTAACCAAACTGGTAGCAATACTGTGGAGGAGGATTTCCTGGAGTGTATAAGGGATGGTTTTCCAGACCAATATGTCGAGGAACGAACTAGAGAGCAGGCCATCCTAGACTGGGTGTTGTGTAATGAGAAAGGACTAATTAGAAATCTGGTCGTGTGTGGCACCTTGGGGAAGAGTGACCATAATATGGTAGAATTCTTCATTAAGATGGAGAGCGACACAGTTAACTCAGAGACTAGGGTCCTGAACTTAAAGAAAGGAAACTACAATGGTATGAGATGTGATTTGGTTAGGATAGACTGGCGAGTGATACTTAAAGGGTTGATGGCGGATCGGCAATGACAGACATTTAAAGATCACATGGATGAATTACAACTATTGTACATCCCTGTCTGGCGTAAAAATAAAACAGGAAAGGTGGCTCAACCGTGGCTGACAAGGGAAATTAGGGATAGTCTTAAATCCAAGGAAGAGGCATATAAATTGGCCAGAAAAAGCAGCAAACCTGAGGACTGGGAGAAATTTATAATTCAGCAGAGGAGGACTAAGGGTTTAATTAGGAGGGGGAAAATAGAGTATGAGAGAGTAAGCTTGCAGGGAACCTAAAAACTGACTGCAAAAGCTTCGATAGATATGTGAAGAGAAAAAGATTAGTGAAGACAAACATAGGTCCCTTGCAGTTGGATTCGGGTGAATTCATAATGGGGAACAAAGAAATGGCAGATCAACTGAACAAATACTTTGGTTCTGTCTTCACTAAGGAAGACACGAATAACCTCCCGAAAATACTAGGGCACTGAGGGTCTAGCGAGAAGGAAGAACTGAGGGAAATCATTATTAGTCAGGAAATGGTGTTCGGGAAACTGATGGGATTGAAGGCCGATAAATCCCCAGGGCCTGATAGTCTGCATCCCAGAGTACTTAAGAAAGTGGCCTTAGAAATAGTGCATTGGTGATCATTTTCCAACATTCTATAGACTCTGGATCAGTTCCTATGGATTAGAGGGTAGCTAATGTAACGCCACTTTTAAAAAAAGGAGGGAGAGAGAAAATGGGGAAATATAGATCGGTTAGCCTGACATCAGCAGTGGGGAAAATGCTGGAATCAATTATTAAAGATGAAATAGCAGTGCATTTGGAAAGCAGTGACAGGATCGGTCCAAGTCAGCATGGATTTATGAAAGGGAAATCATGCTCGACAAATCTTCTGGAAATTTTTGAGGATGTAACTAACAGAGTGGACAAGGGAGAACTAGTGGATGTAGGGTATTTGGACTTTCAAAAGGCTTTTGACAGGGTCCCAAACAAGAGATTAGTGTACAAAATTAAGGTGCATGGGAGTGGGAATAAACAGGTCCTTTTCAGAATGGCAGTGGTGTCGCAAGGCTCAGTGCTGGGACCCCAGCTATTTACAATATACATTAATGATTTAGACGAAGGAATTAAATGTAATACCTCCAAGTTTGCAGATGACACTAAGCTGGGTGGCGGTGTGAGCTGTGAGGAGGATGCTAGGAGGCTGCAGGGTGACTGGGACAGATTAGGTGAGTGGGCAAATGCATGGCAGATGCAGTAAAATGTGGATAAATGTGAGGTTATCCACTTTGGTGGCAAAAACAAGGCGGCAGATTATCTGAATAGTGACAGATTAGGAAAAGGGGAGGTGCAACAAGACCTAGGTGTCATGGTTCATCAGTCACTGAAAGTTGGCATACAGGTACAGCAGGCAGTGAAGAAGGCAAATGGTATGTTGGCCTTCATAGCGAGAGGATTTGAGTATAGGAGCAGGGTAGTCTTACTACAGTTGTACAGGGCCTTGGTGAGACCCCACCTTGAGTATTGTGTACAGTTTTGATCTGCTAATCTGAGGAAGGACATTCTTGCTATTGAGGGAATGCAGCGAAGGTTCACCAGACTGATTCCCGGATGGCAGGACTGACATATGAAGAAAGAGTGGATCGGCTAGGCTTATATTCACTGGAATTTCAAAGAATGAGAGGGGATCTCATAGAAACATATAAAATTCTGACGGGATTGGACAGGTTAGATGCAGGAAGAATGTTCCCAATGTTGGGGAAGTCCAGAACCAGGGGTCACAGTCTAAGGATAAGGGGTAAGCCATATTGGACCGAGATGAGGAGAAACTTTTTCAGCCAGAGAGTTGTGAACCTGTGGAATTCTCTACCACAGAAAGTTGTTGAGTTCAGTTCGTTGGATATATTCAAGAGGGAGTTAGATGTGGCCCTTACAGCTAAAGGGATCAAGGGGTATGAAGAGAAAGCAGGAATGGGGTACTGAAGCTGCATGATCAGCCATGAACTCATTGAATGGCGGTGCAGGCTCGAAGAGCCGAATGGCCTACTCCTGCACCTATTTTCTATGTTTCTATGTTAACGTCCTCGACCAGGTTAATATCCGCAGCATTGAAGCACTGACCACACTCGATCAGCTCCACTGGGCAGACCACATTGTCTGCATGTCAGCTCCTCCTCCTTACGAGACCCTTCGACCCCGGATATAAAAGGGGTCGGAGGGTCTAGTAAGGAGGAGGAACTGAGGGAAATCCTTATTAGTCGGGAAATTATGTTGGGGAAATTGATGGGATTGAAGGCCGATAAATCCCCAGGGCCTGATGGACTGCATCCCAGAGTACTTATGGAGGTGGCCTTGGAAATAGTGGATGCATTGACAGTCATTTTCCAACATTCCATTGACTCTGGATCAGTTCCTATGGAGTGGAGGGTAGCCAATGTAACCCCACTTTTTAAAAAAGGAGGGAGAGAGAAAACAGGGAATTATAGACCGGTCAGCCTGACATCGGTAGTGGGTAAAATGATGGAATCAATTGTTAAGGATGTCATAGTAGTGCATTTGGAAAGAGGTAATATGATAGGTCCAAGTCAGCATGGATTTGTGAAAGGGAAATCATGCTTGACAAATCTTCTGGAATTTTTTGAGGATGTTTCCAGTAGAGTGGACAAGGGAGAACCAGTTGATGTGGTATATTTGGACTTTCAGAAGGCTTTCGACAAGGTCCCACACAAGAGATTAATGTGCAAAGTTAAAGCACATGGGATTGGGGGTAGTGTGCTGACATGGATTGAGAACTGGTTGTCAGACAGGAAGCAAAGAGTAGGAGTAAATGGGGACTTTTCAGAATGGCAGGCAGTGACTAGTGGGGTACCGCAAGGTTCTGTGCTGGGGCCCCAGCTGTTTACACTGTACATTAATGATTTAGACGAGGGGATTAAATGTAGTATCTCCAAATTTGCGGATGACACTAAGTTGGGTGGCAGTGTGAGCTGCGAGGAGGATGCTATGAGGCTGCAGAGCGACTTGGACAGGTTAGGTGAGTGGGCAAATGCATGGCAGATGAAGTATAATGTGGATAAATGTGAGGTTATCCACTTTGGTGGTAAAAACAGAGAGACAGACTATTATCTGAATGGTGACAGATTAGGAAAAGGGGAGGTGCAAAGAGACCTGGGTGTCATGGTACATCAGTCATTGAAGGTTGGCATGCAGGTACAGCAGGCGGTTAAGAAAGCAAATGGCATGTTGGCCTTCATAGCGAGGGGATTTGAGTACAGGGGCAGGGAGGTGTTGCTACAATTGTACAGGGCCTTGGTGAGGCCTGGAGTATTGTGTACAGTTTTGGTCTCCTAACCTGAGGAAGGACATTCTTGCTATTGAGGGAGTGCAGCGAAGGTTCACCAGACTGATTCCCGGGATGGCGGGACTGACCTATCAAGAAAGACTGGATCAACTGGGCTTGTATTCACTGGAGTTCAGAAGAATGAGAGGGGACCTCATAGAAACGTTTAAAATTCTGACGGGGTTAGACAGGTTAGATGCAGGAAGAATGTTCCCAATGTTGGGGAAGTCCAGAACCAGGGGACAGTCTAAGGATAAGGGGTAAGCCATTTAGGACCGAGATGAGGAGGAATTTCTTCACCCAGAGAGTGGTGAACCTGTGGAATTCTCTACCACAGGAAGTTGTTGAGGCCAATTCACTAAATATATTCAAAAAGGAGTTAGATGAAGTCCTTACTACTAGGGGGATCAAGGGGTATGGTGAGAAAGCAGGAATGGGGTACTGAAGTTGCATGTTCAGCCATGAACTCATTGAATGGCGGTGCAGGCTAGAAGGGCCGAATGGCCTACTCCTGCACCTATTTTCTATGTTTCTATGTCTATGTTTCTACAAGACTCCCAAAGCAAGCGCTCTACTCTGAACTCCTTCATGGCAAGCGAGCCAAAGGTGGGCAGAGGAAACGTTACAAGGACACCCTCAAAGCTTCCCTGATAAAGTGCAACATCTCCACTGACACCTGGGAGTCCCTGGCCAAAGACCACCCTAAGTGGAGGAAGTGCATCCGGGAGGGCGCTCAGCACCTCGAGTCTCATCGCCGAGAGCATGCAGAAACCAGGCGCAGGTAGCGGAAGGAGCGTGCGGCAAACCAGTCCCACCCTCCCCTTCCCTCAACCACTATCTGTCCCACCTGTGACAGGGACTGTGGCTCTCGTATTGGACTGTTCAGCAACCTAAGGACTCATGTTTAGAGTGGAAGCAAGTCTTCCTCAATTCCGAGGGACTGCCTATGATGATGAGTGTATGTATGCAGCATTTGACCGATCGCGGCATCGAGGAGTCCAGGAAACACAGGGGTCAAAGTGAAAGCACGCCCTGGAGTCATGCCCAAAGCGAGATGTTGTGGTGGTTGGAGGCCAATCATCTCAGCCCCAGGATATTGCTGCAGTAGTTCCTCAGGTCAGTGCCCTAAGCCCAGCCATCTTCAGCTGCTTCATCATAAGGTCAGAAGTGGGGATGTTCGCTGCTGACTGCACAGTGTTCAGCACCATTCACAACTCCTCAGATAATGGAGTAGTCCATACCCACATACAGCAAGACCGGGACAACAACCCATCACCACAGGCAGTCCCTCGAACCGAGGATTGACTTGATTCCACGCTGAAAAGGGATGAGTTCACAGGTGTTTCAGTGAAGGACCTAATATTCCAGATCCCGAACTACATCCTGAAGGGTGGAAGATGCCTGTGTGTGGATTGTTTAACGTGGGGTGACCGTTACACACCAGCCACCACACGGGCTTGACAGAGCGAGGTCTTGGTCCAGGGGCAAGGGTTAACCAGGACCCTGGAGACCTGCTCTGCTGCACGGACCCAGTGTGCTCACATATCGCAGTGTGGGCTGGGCCTGTGCTGCCCCTAGGCCCCAGCCTCTTCTGGAGGCATACTACCCCAGGGAGCAGCGCGAGCTGGTGCAGGAGGGCGACGGCAGCAAAGAGTGACGTCATCAAGATCCAGGTCGGTGATTGGAGGGTGGGCAGGTACAGCAGGAGCAGCGAGGTCAGGGCGAAGGAGCGGCGAGAGACTGTAGAGCGACGTGATCGGGACCCAGGAGTGACGAGAGAGGGAGGGGTGGGGGGAGTGAGGGGAGAGGTGGGGGGAGTGAGGGGAGGGGTGGGGGGAGTGAGGGGAGGGGTGGGGGGGGGAGTGAGGGGAGGGGTGGGGGGGGAGTGAGGGGAGGGGTGGGGGGGGAGTGAGGGGAGGGGTGGGGGGGGAGTGAGGGGAGGGGTGGGGGGAGTGAGGGGAGGGGTGGGGGGAGAGTGAGGGGAGGGGTGGGGGGGAGTGAGGGGAGGGGTGGGGGGGAGTGAGGGGAGGGGTGGGGGGGAGTGAGGGGAGGGGTGGGGGGGAGTGAGAGGAGGGTGGGGGGGGAGTGAGGGGAGGGTGGGGGGGGAGTGAGGGGAGGGTGGGGGGGGAGTGAGGGGAGGGTGGGGGGGGAGTGAGGGGAGGGGTCAGGGGGGGAGTGAGGGGAGGGGTCGGGGGGAGAGTGAGGGGAGGGGTCGGGGGGAGAGTGAGGGGAGGGGTGGGGGGGAGTGAGGGGAGGGGTGGGGGAGAGTGAGGGGAGGGGTGGGGGGGGAGTGAGGGGAGGGGTGGGGGGGGGAGTGAGGGGAGGGGTGGGGGGGGGAGTGAGGGGAGGGGTGGGGGGGGAGTGAGGGGAGGGGTGGGGGGGAGTGAGGGGAGGGGTGGGGGGGAGTGAGGGGAGGGGTGGGGGGGAGTGAGGGGAGGGGTGGGGGGGAGTGAGGGGAGGGGTGGGGGGGAGTGAGGGGAGGGGTGGGAGGAGGGGTCTGGGGAGGGGTCTGGGGAGGGGGGAGGGGTCGGGGGAGGGGTGGGGGGAGGGGTGGGGGGTCTGGGGGTGGTGGAGGGAGGAGGGGTGGGGTGAGGGGTCTGGGGGTGGTGGAGGGAGAAGGGGTGGGGTGAGGGGTCTGGGGGTGGTGGAGGGAGAAGGGGTGGGGGGAGGGGTGGGGTGAGGGGTCTGGGGAGGGGGGAGGGGTGGGGGGAGGGGTGGGGGGAGGGGTGGGGGGAGGGAGGAGGGGTGGGGTGAGGGGTCTGGGGAGGGGGGGAGGGGTGGGGGGAGAAGTGAGGTACGGGGTGGGTGGGGAAAGGGGTGGGGTACGGAGTGGGCGGACCAGACACGTCAGCACTGGCTACAAGAGCAGGTCAGACGCTGGGTATGTGAGACCACCTCAAGCATCTCCACCATCTTTTTATCTCAGCTTGAGAGGCCGGGAAAGTGAGGGGAGAGAGAGAGAAAGAGTGAGCGAGAGACAGAATGTGGGATTGAGAGAGAAGTGAGAGAGTGAGAATGTGAGTGAGTGCGTGTGAGAGAGAGTATATGAGACTGAGAGTGAGAGGGAGTGAGAGAGAGAGAGAGAGAGTATGTCAGAGAGTGAGAGAGAGAAAATGGACACTGGAAAATAAACTGTAAATAGAGAGATGGGAGCTAGGAGATACAGTAACAGGGCTATAGTTAGGGAACAGTGATAGAATAAAGATCACAGAGAGCGTGGCAGTGAGAGGCATAGAGAGACAGGGACAGAGAGAGAGAGAGACAGAGAGAGAGAGAGAGACAGAGAGAGGGGGAGAGAGACAGTGAGAGAGAGGAGAGACAGAGAGAGGGGGAGAGAGAGAGAGAGGGAGAGAGAGAGAGAGAGAGAGAGAGAGAGAGGGGGGACAGGGAGAGAGAGAGGGGGGGACAGGGAGAGAGAGAGGGGGGGACAGGGAGAGAGGGGGGGCAGGGAGAGAGAGAGAGGGGGGGGGGAACAGGGGGAGAGAGAGGGGGGGGCAGGGGGAGAGAGAGAGGGGGGGGACAGGGGGAGGGGGAGAGTGACGCGGGAAGGGGGAGAGTGACGCGGGGAGGGGGAGAGTGACGCGGGGAGGGGGAGAGTGACGCGGGGAGGGGGAGAGTGACGCGGGGAGGGGGAGAGTGACGCGGGGAGGGGGAGAGTGACGCGGGGAGGGGGAGAGTGACGCGGGGAGGGGGAGAGTGACGCGGGGAGGGGGAGAGTGACGCGGGGAGGGGGAGAGTGACGCGGGGAGGGGGAGAGTGACGCGGGGAGGGGGAGAGTGTCGCGGGGAGGGGGAGAGTGTCGCGGGGAGGGGGAGAGTGACGCGGGGAGGGGGAGAGTGACGCGGGGAGGGGGAGAGTGACGCGGGGAGGGGGAGAGTGACGCGGGGAGGGGGAGAGTGACGCGGGGAGGGGGAGAGTGACGCGGGGAGGGGGAGAGTGACGCGGGGAGGGGGAGAGTGACGCGGGGAGGGGGAGAGTGACGCGGGGAGGGGGAGAGTGACGCGGGGAGGGGGAGAGTGACGCGGGGAGGGGGAGAGTGACGCGGGGAGGGGGAGAGTGACGCGGGGAGGGGGAGAGTGACGCGGGGAGGGGGAGAGTGACGCGGGGAGGGGGAGAGTGACGCGGGGAGGGGGAGAGTGACGCGGGGAGGGAGAGAGTGACGCAGGGAGGGGGAGAGTGACGCGGGGAGGGGGAGAGTGACGCGGGGAGGGGGAGAGTGACGCGGGGGGGGAGAGTGACGCGGGGGGGGAGAGTGACGCGGGGAGGGGGAGAGTGACACAGGGAGAGAGTGACGCAGGGAGAGAGTGACGCAGGGAGAGAGTGACGCAGGGAGAGAGTGACGCAGGGAGAGAGAGAGAGACAGGGAGAGAGAGAGAGACAGGGAGAGAGAGAGAGACAGGGAGAGAGAGAGAGAGAGAGAGAGACGGAGAGAGATAGGGAGTGGGAGACAGGGAGAGGGAGACAGGGAGAGGGAGACAGGGAGAGGGAGACAGGGAGAGGGAGACAGGGAGAGGGAGACTGGGAGCAACAAAGGTGGAGAGACAGGGGGAGAGAGTGAGGGAGAGAGTGAGGGAGGGAGAGAGTGAGAGAGAGACTGAGGGAGAGAGAGAGAGAGCGGGAGAAAGAGAGAGAGAGGAAGAGAGAGAAAGAGAGGGTGAGATAGAGAGAGGAGGGGGAAGAGAGAGAGAGAGGGAGGGGAGGCGAGGGAGGATGGTACACAGTGAGAGAGAGTGAGGGGCACACAGAATCACAGAACGGTTACAGCACGGAAGGATGCCATTCGGCCCGTCGAGCCCGTGCTGGCTCTCTGCAAGAGCCCCTCAGCCAGTCCCACTCCTGTGCCCTTCCCCCGTAAATCTTTCTCTTTCGGGCACTTATCCAACTCCCTTTTGAAAGCCATGATTGAGTCTGCCTCCACAACCCTCTCAGGCCGTGCATTCCAGATCCGAACCACTCGCTGCGTAAAAAAATTTTTCCTCATGTCGTCTTTGGTTCTTCTGCCAATCACCTTAAATCTGTGTCCTCTGGTTCTCCACCCTTCCACCAATGGGAACAGTTTCTCTCTCTCTACTCTGTCAGACCCCTCATGATTCTGAGCACCTCGATCAAATCACCTCTCAACCTTCTCTGCTCTAAGGAGAACCCCAACTGGAAAGTGGGATTAGGCCGGATAGCCCTTTGTTGGCCGGCGTGGACACGATGGGTCGAAATGGTTCCTTGCGTGCTGTAAATTTATACGTTGCTATTCTATGATTCTCCCATCTCCGTAAGCCTTTTTAACCGCTTTCTCAACCTGCCACCTTCATATACCCCCAGGTCTCTCTGTTCCTGCACCCCCTTCAGGATTGTACCCTTCAGTTTATATTGTCTCTCCTCGTTCTTCCGACCAAAATATATCACTTCGCACTTTTCTGTGTTAAATTTCATCTGCCCCGTGTCCGTCCATTCCACCAGCCTGTCTATGTCTTCCTGAAGTCTATCCCTATCCTCCTCACTGTTCACTATACTTCCAAGTTTTGTGTCATCAGTAAATTGTGAAATTGTATCCTGTACACCCAAGTCCAAATCATTAATATACATCAGGAAAAGCAGTGGTCCCAGTACGGACCCCTGGGGAACACCACTGTATAGCTTCCTCCAGTCCGATAAACAACCGTTCCCCACTACTCTCTGTTTCCTGTCACTGAGACAATCCCGATCCATACTGCCCCTGTCCCTTTTATTCCAGGGCTTCAACTTTGCTGCAAGCCTATTATGTGGCACTTTATCAAACGCCTTTTGGAAATCCAAGTACACCACGTTAACCACATTACCCTCATCAACCCTCTCTGTTACCTCATCAAAAAACTCTATCAAGTTATTAAACACGATTTGCCTTTAACAAATCTGTGCTGGCTTTCCTTAATTAATCCACCCCTTTCCAAGTGACTGTTAACTTTGTCCCGGATTATTGCTTCTAAAAGCTCCCCCATTACCGAGGTTAAACTGACCGGCCTATAGTTGCTGGGTTTATCCTTACGCCTTTTTTTCAACAAGGGTGTAATATTTGCAATTCTCCAGTCTCTGGCACCGGTCCAGTATCGAAAGAGGATTGGAAGATTGTGGCCAGTACCTCCGCCATTTCCACCCTCACTTCCCTCAGTATCTGAGGATGCATCCCATCTGGTCCTGGTGACTTATCTACATTAAGTACAGCCAGCCTTTCTAGTACCTCGTCTTTATTAAATCGTATCTCATCCAGTATCTCCTCCACCTCCTCCTTCACTATGTCCATGGCAGCATCTTCTGCCTTGGTGAGACAGAGGCAGAGTACTCGAGTACCTCAGCCATACCCTCTGCCTCCATTTCCAGGTCTCCATTTTGGTCCCTAATCAGCCCACCCCTCTTACTACCCTTTTACTATTTATCTGCCTACAGAAGACTTCTGGATTCTCTTTTATGTTGGCTGTCATTCTATTCTCATACCCTCTTATCTTTTTCACTTCTCTAAACTTTCTATATTCAGCCTGGTTCTCAGATTATTCTCAGCCTGACATCTATCATCCACGCTCTTTTTCTGCTTCATCTTACTCTCTATCTGTTTTGTCACTAGGGAGCTCTGACTTTAGTTGCCCTACCTTTTTCCCACGTGGGAATGTACCTCGATTGTACCTGAACCATCTCCTCTTTAAAGGCAGCCCACTGTTCCACTACAGTTGTGCCTGCCGATCACTGATTCCAGTTTACCCGGGCCAGATCTGTTCTCAGCACACTGAAATTGGCCTTTCCCCAGTTATGTAATTTTACTCCAGATTCCTCCCTGTCCTTTTCCATAGTTCATCTAAATCTTACTATGCACAGTGAGAGAGAGAGGGAGGGAGAGGGGAGAGAGAAGCAGGCACACGGGGAGAGAGGTAGGGCGAGAGAGAGGGCGAGAGGGAGGGCGAGAGAGAGGGAGGGAGAGAGGGAGGGAGAGACACAGTGAGAGAGAATGTCATGTATTCAACTATCATTGTAACCCATGTATAAGCTGACCTAAGTTGTCCACCTTGAAACATTGACCACAAGGGGTGAAGTTGTGGGAGACACTCCTAACCTGGACTTTCCGGTATAAAAGGGGAAGCTCCACCCACCTTCATCACTTGAGGTCTTGGTAATAAAGGTTACTGGTCACAGGGTGACATTCTCTCAAGTATGGGCCTCGTGTGCATTTGTACTGTATAGTGAGGACATATTATTGGCGACGAGAAACTGGGATTTAAACCACGCGAGCATGGCCATTAGAAGCACAGAAGAGAGGTACTGTGTTGGTGATGATTGGGACGACTTTATTGAGAGACTACAGCAAAGTTTCCTCACTACGGAATGGCTGGGACAGGATTCGGCCGACAAACACAGGGCTCATCTCCTGATGGTTTGTGGATCCAGAACGTACTCCCTGATGAAGGACCTTCTAGCGCCAGAGAAGCCGGCGGACAAGACGTTCGAAGAGATCAGTAAGTTGATCGGGGAACACTTTAAACCAGCGAGCAGCATGCACATGGCGAGACACCGGTTTTACACACACCGGCGGCGAGAAGGGCAAAGTGTTCCAGACTTCATGGCAGATCTTCGGCGACTGGTGAGCCGATGTAAGTTCCCAGATGCATTCAGAGCGGAGACTTTTTTTATTGAGGGCATCGGCACGCTGGGGTTTTCAGGAAACTGATTGAGACCAAAGACTTGACCTTGGAAGCAGCGGCTCTGATAGCCCAGACAATTATCTCAGGGGAGGAAGAGGCCAGAATGATTTATGACAAAAATCTTGGCTCAAATGCGGCAAACAACCAAGGAGTCAGCATTGTTAACGCGGCACACAGTTCTCTCGGCAGACAGGGGTAATCGGAAATGCCCCAGCATGTAGTCGAACCCAAAGGGGGAATTCAACAGAGACAATGGCTAGCTGAACGGCGATTCATGCCATCGCAATGGACAATGCGGCCAGTAATGGGGCCATCAACACCTGTTAATGGTGCACTTAAGGACAGTTACAGAGACAGTCAGAGACGATCGACTGGTAATGGATCTTTTGTTTCCAACAATGGGGCCTCTAGTTTATGCTGGAGGTCTGGAGGGAAACACCCAGCCAGAGCTTGCAGGTATCAGCAATATACCTGCAGAAACTGCAACGTCAGCGGTCACTTGGCACGTATGCGCAGGAAGCCTGCAGCCAGGTTGATGTACGAGGAGGACGGGCCCGATGTAAGCCCTACGAGGCCAAATGGACACTGGGGGAAATCGCTGGAAGCTGAAGTTCAGCGAGTTCATGTGGAGCACATATACAATTCATATACCAGGACGCCACCGATAATGATGAAAGTGCTCCTCAATGGCATCCCAGTATCAATGGAGCTAGACACGGGTGCCAGCCAGTCCCTGATGAGTATCAAACAGTTCGAAAGGTTCTGGGTGTCCAAGGCCAGGAGGTCAAAATTATCGCCGATTGACGCACAGCTACGGACATACACAAAGGAGATCATTCCGGTGCTAGGCAGCACCATGGTAGTCGTGACCCACAAAGATTCGGAGAACAGGTTGCCACTCTGGATTGTCCCGGGTGACGGTCCCGCACTACTGGGGAGGAGTTGGCTTGCTGTCATGAACTGCAATTGGGGCGATGTCAATGCAATTTCCTCTGTGGAGCGAGTATCATGCTCACAGATCCTGGACAAATTTGACTCATTATTTCAACCCGGCATTGGCACTTTCATGGGGGCCAAGGTAGTGATTCACATAAACCCGGACGCCAGACCAGTACACCACAAGGCCAGAGCGGTGCCGTACGTGATGCGGGAAAAGATAGAATGCGAATTGGACCGCCTGCTGAGGGAAGGCATCATCTCGCCAGTCGAATTCAGTGACTGGGCGAGCCCGATTGTGCCAGTGCTCAAGGCGGATGGGTCGGTCAGGATATGTGGCCACCATCAATCGGGTGTCACTCCAAGACCAGTACCCGCTACCGAGAGTGGAGGACCTCTTTGCGACGCTATCCGGTGGCAAACTTTTTTCAAAATTGGACCTGACCTCAGCTTTCATGACCCAGGAGCTGGCGAGTGAGTCGAAGAAGCTGACCACCATCACGACACACAAGGGGTTGTTTAAGTACAACAGATGTCTGTTCGGGATTCGCTCGGCCTCCGCGATCTTCCAATGAAATATGGAAAGCCTCCTCAAGTCGATTCCAGGGATGATGGTTTTTCAAGACGACATCCTCATCACGGGTAGCGATACTGAAGAACATCTCCACAAACTGGAGGAGGTGCTACGCAGACTGGACCGGATAGGGCTGTGACTGAAATAGGCGAAGTGCGTCTTCTTAGCTCCAGAGGTAAAATTCCTGGGGAGGAGGGTAGTAGCAGACAGGATCAGACCAACTGCGTCCAACTGCGATCTAGACCCCGTAACACGACGGAGCTGTGTTCGTTCCTGGGGTTCCTGAACTATTTTGGTAACTTTCTTCCCAAATTGAGCACGCTGTTAGAGCCGCTACACGTGCTCCTACGCAAAGGTCGCGCTTGGGTCTGGGAGGACAGCCAGGAAAGGGCTTTTAATAGAGCATAACAAATTGCGTGCTCTAAAAAACTGTTAACGTTATATGACCCGTGAAAGAAACTAGTTTTAACATGTGATACATCATCCTATGGGGTCGGGTGTGTGTTGCAGCATGTGAATACCAATGGTCAGTTACAGCCGGTAGCTTATGCCTCCAGAAGTCTGTCCTGGGCAGAAAGGGGCTACGGGATGGTAGAAAAGGAAGCGCTAGCATGTGTATATGCAGTAAAAAAAAAAATGCACCAGTACCTGTTTGGCAGGAAATTTGAGCTGGAGGCAGATCACAAACCCCTAACGTTCCTTTTGGCAGACAAGGCCATAAATGCGAATGCATCGGCCCACATACAGAGGTGGGCACTTACGTTAGCCGCTTATGACTACACAATTCGGCACAGACCGGGCACTGAAAACTGTGCCGATGCACTCAGCAGGCTCCCACTAGCCACCACTGAGGGGGCAACTGAGCATGATGCTGAGATGGTCATGGCTGTTGAAGCTTTCGAAAGCGAAGGCTCACCTGTGACAGCCCGTCAGATTAAAGTCTGGACAAATAAAGACCCGCTACTGTCTTTAGTTAAGAAATGTGTCCTGAATGGGGACTGGGCAGCCACGCACGGGGCATGCCCTGAGGAATTTAAACTGCTTCATAGGCGCAAGGATGAACTCTCGATTCAGGTCGATTGCCTACTGTGGGGAAACCGCGTAGTCATGCCCCAGAAGGGCAGAGAGGTGTTTATCAGAGAACTTCACAATGAGCACCCGGGCATTGTCATGATGAAGGCAATTGCCAGGTCACACGTTTGATGGTCAGGAACATAAGAACATAAGAATTAGGAACAGGAGTAGGCCATCTAGCCCCTCGAGCCTGCTCCGCCATTCAACAAGATCATGGCTGATCTGGCCGTGGACTCAGCTCCACGTACCCGCCCGCTCCCCGTAACCCTTAATTCCCTTATTGGTTAAAAATCTATCTATCTGTGACTTGAATACATTCAATGAGCTAGCCTCAACTGCTTCCTTGGGCAGAGAATTCCACAGATTCACAACCCTCTGGGAGAAGAAATTCCTTCTCAACTCGGTTTTAAATTGGCTCCCCCGTATTTTGAGGCTGTGCCCCCTAGTTCTAGTCTCCCCGACCAGTGGAAACAACCTCTCTGCCTCTATCTTGTCTATCCCTTTCATGATTTTAAATGTTTCTATAAGATCACCCCTCATCCTTCTGAAGTCCAACGAGTAAAGACCCAGTCTACTCAATCTATCATCATAAGGTAACCCCCTCATCTCCGGAATCAGCCTCGTGAATCGTCTCTGTACCCCCTCCAAAGCTAGTATATCCTTCCTTAAGTAAGGTGACCAAAACTGCACGCAGTACTCCAGGTGCGGCCTCACCAATACCCTGTACAGTTGCAGCAGGACCTCCCTGCTTTTGTACTCCATCCCTCTTGCAATGAAGGCCAACATTCCATTCGCCTTCCTGATTACCTGCTGCACCTGCAAACTAACTTTTTGGGATTCATGCACAAGGACCCCCAGGTCCCTCTGCACCACAGCATGTTGTAATTTCTCCCCATTCAAATAATATTCCCTTTTACTGTTTTTTTTCCCCCAAGGTGGATGACCTCACACTTTCCGACATTGTATTCCATCTGCCAAACCTTAGCCCATTCGCTTAACCTATCTAAATCTCTTTGCAGCCTCTGTGTGTCCTGTACACAACCCGCTTTCCCACTAATCTTTGTGTCATCTGCAAAATGTGTTGCACTACACTCTGTCCCCTCTTCCAGGTCATCTATGTATATTGTAAACAGTTATGGTCCCAGCACCGATCCCTGTGGCACACCACAAACCACTGATTTCCAATCCGAGAAGGACCCATTTATCCCGACTCTCTGCTTTCTGTTCGGCAGCCAATTCTCTATCCATGCAAATACATTTCCTCTGACTCCGCGTACCTTTATCTTCTGCAGTAACCTTTTGTGTGGCACCTTATCGAATGCCTTTTGAAAATCTAAATACACCACATCCATCGGTACACCTCTATCCACCATGCTCGTTATATCCTCAAAGAATTCCAGTAAATTAGTTAAACATGATTTCCCCTTCATGAATCCATGTTGCGTCTGCTTGATTGCACTATTCCTATCTCGATGTCCCGCTATTTCTTCCTTAATGATAGCTTCAAGCATTTTCCCCACTACAGATGTTAAACTAACCGGCCTATAGTTACCTGCCTTTTGTCTGTCCCCCTTTTTAAACAGAGGCATTACATTAGCTGCTTTCCAAGCCGCTGGTACCTCCCCAGAGTCCAGAGAATTTTGGTAGATTATAACGAATGCATCTGCTATAACTTCCGCCATCTCTTTTAATACCCTGGGATGCATTTCATCAGGACCAGGGGACTTGTCTACCTTGAGTCCCATTGGCCTGTCCAGCACTACGCCCCTAGTGATAGTGATTGTCTCAAGGTCCTCCCTTCCCACATTCCCATGACCAGCAATTTTTGGCATGGTTTTTGTGTCTTCCACTGTGAAGACTGAAGCAAAATAATTGTTTAAGGTCTCAGCCATTTCCACATTTCCCATTATTAAATCCCCCTTCTCATCTTCTAAGGGATCAACATTTACTTGAGTCACTTTTTTCCATTTTATGTATCTGTAAAAGCTTTTACTATCCGTTTTTATGTTTTGTGCAAGATTACCTTCGTAATCTGTCTTTCCTTTCTTTATTGCTTTCTTAGTCATTCTTTGCTGTCATTTAAAATTTTCCCACTCTTCTATTTTCCCACTAACCTTGGCCACCTTATATGCATTGGTTTTTAATTTGATACTCTCCTTTATTTCCTTGGTTATCCATGGCTGGTTATCCCTTCTCTTACCGCCCTTCTTTTTCACTGGAATATATTTTTGTTGAGCACCATGAAAGAGCTCCTTAAAAATCCACCACTGTTCCTCAATTGTGCCACCGTTTAGTCTGTGTTTCCAGTCTACTTTAGCCAACTCTGCCCTCATCCCACTGTAGTCCCCTTTGTTTAAGCATAGTATGCTCATTTGAGACACTACTTCCTCATCCTCAATCTGTATTACAAATTCAACCATACTGTGATCACTCATTCCCAGAGGATCTTTTACTTGGAAATCATTTATTTTTCCTGTCTCATTACACAGGACCAGATCTAAGATAGCTTGCTCCCTTGTAGGTTCTGTTACAAACTGTTCTAAGAAACAATCCCGTATGCATTCTATGAATTCCTCCTCCAGGCTACCCCGTGCGATTTGATTTGACCAATCGATATGTAGGTTAAAATCCCCCATGATTCCTGCCGTTCCTTTTTCACATGCCTCCATTATTCCCTTGATTATTGCCCTCCCCACTTAGAAGTTATTATTTGGGGGCCTATAAACTACGCCCACCAGTGACTTTTTCCCCTTCTATCTCTAATCTCCACCCACAATGATTCAACATTTTGTTCATTAGAGCCAATATCGTCTCTCACAACTGCCCTGATATCATCCTTTATTAACAGAGCTATCCCACCTCCTTTCCCTTCTTGTCTATCTTTCCAAATCGTCAGATACCCCTGTATGTTTAATTCCCAGTCTTGGCCACCCTGCAACCACGTTTCTGTAATGGCCACCAAATCATACCCATTTGTAATGATTTGTGCCGTCAACTCATTTACTTTATTTCGAATGCTGGGATAAATGCAGACCTGGAACTTTGTGTTT